>NC_066620.1:122039234-122259406 GCF_025201925.1 Gopherus flavomarginatus | reverse complement strand
CTGGTGTATTTAAACTGTTGGTTCACTTGCATTAGAATTCACTTGTTTTAAACTTAAATGATTTCATTGTACAAAAGGGGAAAAACGATGTACTGTATTATGAAATACCATGTGTTTGAAGGAAAAAAAGGTCACTGATAAATGGTGCCCAGGTACCAGCACGGTGACTTATACAAGAGAACCACACTTCCATATATCACAGAAGATTTACCAAAGTTTGTATTGGCTTTACTAATTTAGATACCCTTGGTTATTTCAGCCAGTGTTATATTCATGAACTGAGGCTGTAAACTGGAATTGCTCCTTGAGCCAGTCAGATGCCATATGTCATATACAGCATGTTAGCTAGATGCACATTTCTAAACAAAAGCCAATTTAGCCTCCAGCATGAGTTTCAGCATGAGAATCTGATGAGGTTCAACAAGGATAAGTGCAGAGTCCTGCACTTAGGATGGAAGAATCTCATGTTCTGCTACAGGCTGGGGACCAACTGGCTAAGCAGCAGTTCTGCCAAAAAGGACCTGGGGGTTACAGTGGACGAGAAGCTGGATATGAGTCAACTGTGTGTCTTTGTTGCCAAAAAGGTTAATGGCATATTGAGCTGCATTAGCAGGAGTGTTGCCAGCAGATCAATGGAAGTGATCATTCCCCTCTATTCGGCATTGGTGAGGCCACATCTGGAGTACTGCCTCCAGTTTGGGCCCCCCACTACAGATATGATGTGGACAAATTGGAAAGAGTACAGAGGAGGGCAACAAAAATTATTCGGGGGCTGGGGCACATAACTTCTGAGGAGAGGCTGAGGGAACTGGAATTGTTTAGTCTGCAGAAGAGAAGAATGAAGGGGGATTTGATAGTGGCTTTCAACTACCTGAAAGGGGGTTCCAAAGAGGATGGATCTAGACTGTTCTCAGTGGTACCAGATGACAGAACAAGGAATATTGGTCTCAAGTTGCAGTGGGGGAGGCCTAGGTTGGATATTAGGGAAAAACTATTTCACTAAGAGGCTGGTGAAGCACTGGAATAGGTTACCTAGGGAGACGGTTGAATCTCCATCCTTAGAGGTTTTTAAGGTCAAAGCCCTGGCTGGGATGATTTAGTTGGTGTTGGTCCAGCTTTGAGCAGAGGATTGGACTAGATGACCTCCTGAGGTCTCTTCTAATCCTGATATTCTATGATTCTATGAAATGCAATTTGTTGGAAGAAAAAGCAAACTGGTGAGCAGAAACAACAAAACCACACACAGAACAGCAGGGAACCAAACACATGTGGCAGAACTTCTAGTTCTAATGAGGAAAGTAATGCAACAGAGTTAGAGGAAGGGGGCGAGAACACAGAGACAGGAGCATATTAAGGTCAGAGCGAACAGGGCCATGGATAATGAGCCTGTTCAAGCACAACCAGTGCCCCTACTTTCCCTAGATGGCAATACATAGAGATGAGAGCAATGCTTCCAAATCCGTATGAAAATTCCAAAAGCAGATAAAATACAGGATTTAAAAGTGGCTATGTCCCTTCATGCCATGGCTGAGGAAGCTCTTGAAGTACAAAACACTAGTTGAATTATGTACATACCAAGACCTTCATATTTACTTTTTTTTTTTTTAACTCAGAATTGTTATTTTTTGCTCCTCAGTCCTAGTTGCTCCACTGCCTTTGTAAAACTGGCCTGAAACTGGCAATTTCAAAATCCCCCATTGCACTTTGTGGAATATGATCTGGAATAGCATTAACTTTTTTAAAAGATCCAGCCAAATCAGCAGAGTAATTATTTGGTCTTTCCCTTCCAGACTGGGTGAGCAGCCTGGTCAGTTGCACCCAGAAGTTAGTATCAGAGGTGATTGCAAAGCCCACCCTTGAAAAACATATAAGGGTTTGCAGTACCTAATCTTATTTCCCCCACATCTGAGACTTGCAACAGGTTAGATTAGAGGTGGCAGTCACAGGTGGGTATGGATGGAAATTAATACATAATAATACTTAGTAATTATCCAAGGTCCACTGAAGAAAGTGATCAGTCTTTTCTAATGGACACTGGATCTGGATGAGACAGAGATTTTCATCTCAAAATATCAAAATATTTCACAAAGAGCGGTAGCTACGCCCATTTTTTCTGATGAGGTACCTGAAGTGCAAAGAGGTTGAGACCAGGGCAAGATCACATAATATGTCAGTGGCAGAACTGGGGACAGTACATAGATATGTATACTGACCACCTCAATCTAGGGAATTCATAAACCATATTCCTTTTCATCAACTGTTGGATTGCCCCATGCCCCTCTTCTGGTGCAGTCCTTATCCTAACATTGACATTTCAAGCGCTGAACAATGGCTAGTCTATTTCCAGGTATAAACAATAGTTTGGATGAGTAGATTCTCAGTTTCTCTGAACCAGTGTGCTCAGGCCTACACTGTGCTCTCTTTCCATCCTGAGAAATTGTGATAAATGAAGCTGGGTGGGGGGGATGGGTAGCTTCTTTTTATGGACACCCAGCCAGCCAGTTAGCTATAAAATTCCTCTTAGTAGCTATTCTCTACTTGCTTTACCTGTAAAGGGTTAACAAGCCCACAGGTAAAAGGAAAGGAGTGGGCACCTGACCAAAAGAGTCAATGGGAGGGCTGGAACTTTTTAAAATTGGGAAAAAACTTCCCTTTGTCTGTAAAAGCAGCAAAGAATCCTGTGGCACCTTATAGACTAACAGACGTTTTGGAGCATGAGCTTCCGTGGGTGAATACCCACTTCCTCAGATGCATGTAGTGGAAATTTCCAGGGGCAGGTATATATATGCTAGCAAGCAAGCTAGAGATAATGAGGTCAATTCGATCAGGGAGGATGAGGCCCTGTTCTAGCAGTTGAGGTGTGAAAACCAAGAGAGGAGAAACTGATTCTGTAGTTGGCAAGCCATTCACAGTCTTTGTTCAATCCTGAGCTGATGGTGTCAAATTTGCAGATGAACTGAAGCTCAGCAGTTTCTCTTTGAAGTCTGGCCATCCTGCAGCAAAAAACTTCAGGACCAGACTACAGAACCAGTTTCTCCTCTCTTGGTTTTCACACCTCAACTGCTAGAACAGGGCCTCATCCTCCCTGATTGAATTGACCTCGTTATCTCTAGCTTGCTTGCTAGCATATATATACCTGCCCCTGGAAATTTCCACTACATGCATCTGAGGAAGTGGGTATTCACCCACGAAAGCTCATGCTCCAAAACGTCTGTTAGTCTATAAGGTGCCACAGGATTCTTTGCTGCTTTTACAGATCCAGACTAACACGGCTACCCCTCTGATACTTCCCTTTGTCTGTGTTGTGTGGGTCTCCGGGAAAGAGGGGAACAGGGAGCAGTTATGCTAGTGAGAAGCTGAAGGCCAGGTATGAAAATCATCAGATCATATCTAGAACTACTAATTTAGATATGTAAATAGATTAGGAATGTTTAGAAAGATGCCATTAAGTTTGTTTGTTATTGGCTTGTGGACTCCTCTATGTTAACCCCAAATGCTTTGGTTTAGCTTGTAACCTTTACACTGGACCTCAAGAAGTTTATTCTTGATGTTTAAAGCTTGTAAGTGTTTGTTTTTTTAAATCTAGCAAAAGCCTAAGTTCCAGATGTATTTTCTTTCTTTTTGATTTTAATAAAATTTACTTTTTTAAGAACAAGATTGGATTTTTGGTGTCCTAAGAGATTTGTGGATATGTTGTTTAATTAGCTGGTGGCAACAGCTGATTTCTTTTGTTTTCTTTCTTAGCTCTTCCCCAGAGGGGGGCATAAAATGGCTTGAGGATAACCCACAGGGAGGAATTCCCAAGTGCTTCTTCCTGGGTCCAAAGGGGTTTTTTGCACTTGGATAGTGACAGCATCTACCCATCCAAGGTCAGAGAGAAGCAGTAACCTTGGGAGTTTAGTACAAGCCTGGAGCGGCCAGTATTACTTTTTAGAATCATTGGGGGCCCCCACCTTCTGCATTCGAAGTGCCAGAGTGGAGAATCAGCCTTGACAGAAGTATTCCTCTACTTCTACACTTTTTCTTTGTTGTCAACCCATTTTTAATCCATAGAAGGGCTGTATTCCTGCTAACTGGCTAACAAATTTCCTAATCTGCTTCCTGTGTGCAATTTTATCAGAAGTCCTACATTAAATAAATGATGCACTAATTCTTGTTTATGCCAATTATTTAGTTAACACTTGATTTCAAAGAATTAATTATCATTTGAAAAGGCCTTTCTGGTCTTTCCTTATCATATAACACTCATTAATTGGTTAGTGCTTGTTCAAGTGCTTTGTGCTAGTTATTCTTACTGTCACCTAGGTCAGTGGTTTATTACTCAACTATTTTCCCCCAATTCTGGAATAAGGCTTCATGGACTACCGTCCCCCTGAGCACCAATGCCTCCTTTCTCAAACATGGATGCCATACTGCTAGCAAAATATCAGCTATTTATATCAGACTTTTGTTAGTAGCTCTTCCTTCTTCATTTCCTTCAAAATTCTTGAATGAACACCATTCAGTCCTGGTGACCAGACCCTGAGCCTTAAAAAGGAATTAGTTGTGTGATTCTGTGCATACACTATGTCCCCAATTTGTGTTTGCGAAATGGGTGCCTAGTTTGCACTCACAGTTACTGTAATTGCAAGCATAAGGGATCAAATGACACACACAAATGACCAGTGAGACACATAAATGATCATTTCCATGTGCAATCTCACTGATTGCTCATAATTTTGAAAATTAGGAACTTAATATTAATTTGATACTAGTTCGTGTTGTACAACAGTTATATTTAAAGATTTCCCTTATCACACAACAAATGGAGCAGTCTTTTTCCATTATGTCTTTTTTCCATTATGGTTAATTGGTGGATAACAGCATTTAGTGCTTAACACGGTAGGAACCTCTTTTTGCTGATAAGCAGGGTTCAAATGTTTTGCCTCAAGTAGGCAGGACTGTAATCTATTTATACACTATAACGTGTCTCACAATAACCACAGATATATACTCTTGTCAAACAAGGGAACAGTGTATTTATAGAGAAATATTTATCCAACTTCATTTGGGGCAATGAGATAACTAGTCACCTTACTATTTTTGGCCAATTTTTATATGATATTGTAGTTGTTTTAAGCCATGAGGCTTCAGTCCCATCTATTTTTCTCTTACACTGTGAAACTTCTAGATAGTATAAAAGTAAATCCCCTATGAGAGATTATCAGGAAGTGCCATGGTGTGACTGAATGACTGCACAGTATTTTATGAATGCTGTTACGATCTTGCTGCCTTGTCCATTCTCACATGCTATGTCAGGCAACAGAAGAGAATAACATGGAGTTTACTGGTTTCAGAGGCTTTAGGCAATAATTAGAAGGGGAGACAGAAATGGTATAGAACCAGAAATGCAAGCTACAGTAATATTTTCAAAGTGATTGACTATAGTCCTATTTTAATAACAGAATTAGTATTACATCATTTTTACTAATATTATTATTAGGTAAGTAAATTACAAAATGCCATGACAGAACAATTAAAGATGATCTTTTTTAGAGGAGCTGACTGTTTATCTTTTACTTACTTAGCTGATGTCTAAGCCTGTAAATTTAATAAACATAGAGCAAGATATATTGTTCACAACTACAACGAATTATATAGTAACATTCCTAAATAGCAATTGTTGAAATAATAATCCACCATTGCCATTTAATAATAATGATGCTCGTTTACATTTATGTAGCACCTTACCTCCTAAAACACCCCAATGCACTTTAGAAATTTAGTCCTAATCCTGCAATCTGATTCAGGCAGGAAGACCCTGGTGCCCTCCCATAGACCCATTGAAGTCAATGATTCTCCACACAAGTCTTGGGCCAGTCCATGCAGCTCTGATTACACTTAGTCAGTCTTAGGTCCCAATCCTGCAAACACTTAATCCCTGGAGTGATTTTGGTGCATAGGCTTGATCCTGCTCCATCAAAGTCAATGGGAAAGTAGAATTAAGACCAGTGAATGAATTGATGAAGAAAAGAATCAAACTTGCCTTCAATAGCTAGTGCTGCAGGCTTCTTCCTTGGATTTTGTTCTACAAGTAGATGAGGAGGCACTGTTTCCTTTTGTCCTGCGCATGAAGGGGTACAAGTTAAACAGTGTAGAAAATGAATCAAAACATTATTTTATATTATTTAGCATCTGGGTCTTTAAACACTGTGTTTTCACTCACAAAGTGTATTATTCATAATTTGGGGTATAAGTTGACATTTTAACAGAGTCACTAGCAGACTAATTTCTCTTCAGAACTGTTCCTATCTAAAATATTGCATTTTGCATAAAAACTGCGCATACCCAACAGACATCATTGAAAGAAAAAGCATATCTTAACAAACACAATCTATTGAAAGAGACATTCTAAGTCTCCGAGGATGATGTCATTCTAGCTGAACACAGTCCTATATTTTGCAATATTTACAGTTCAATTCTTCTTCATTAGACTAAAAAAACCCCAAAAGATCAATACTTTAATGAAAAGGTCACATATTCAGAACCCTGTGTCTATAGTAAAAGCATATTTTCTTATACAAAACAAATGATCCTCAGTTGTTCGCTCAGGTCCACTTGTTATGAAAACTGTTTGAAACACTGTTCAAAAATATTGTGTATTTTATCCTCAAGGACTCACCTTAATTAACCAACATCAGGTCGGTCATGCAGTGTAAACATTATCTAGCTTTTGATCCTTACTGCTTACTGAAAAACCTTCACTAGCTGGTAGGCATAGGACTAAGAGTAAGTCTATTTTATGTGTGCAGATAGTGTTCTTTCAAAGCTTTCCTCAAACCTTACTTATTTTCAACAAGCATTAACAACCAAACACAATTTTCCTCCCCTTGTTATTACATATATTGTATCTTTTGTTTGGCAGTGTTTGTTTGCGAAATGCTTTTTACCCCATTGTTGCTTTTTCCAGGTAAGTATTTCTATAACTGTTTTTATTGTACTAGTTTATAATAATAGTGAAACCCCTTTGGTTTTGTGTTGTGCAAAATAAATAAATATGTTATAATACTTATATGGGCACATCCGCCTTCAACTAGCTCACCAGTAGCCATTCATTGATAAGATGCCCAGCCTTATGGAGCTGGAACCTTAGCACTTCCTTTTGGACAGGGTGTCTCAGGGCATTGCTAATGAGCTATAAAGTATGAATCCAGTCCAGCTCAGTAGGGATTAAAAGTTGTTTCTTCTATTGGGTACTTGGTGGCCCCTTAGGAAAGATGAATTTCTTGGATTTCCATTCTAGCTCCCACATGACAAACTCACAGCCACTCGTTGCACTAATTGATAGACTCAGAAGAGAAGCCAAGAACTGCATGGGACATGGAGACTTTGGGCTTATTTGCACAGTGCATTAGTGCATGCCAGCTGAGGTGTAAATTCTAGTGTGCACCAGTGTTGCACACTAACTGTCCATGGTGACCCTGATGGTGCGCACTAAAAGTTCCCTGTGGCGTGTTGATGTAGTACCATTTCAAAGAGTACTATGTCAACGTTCACAAAGGAACTTTTAGTGTGCTAGCAGTCGGTGCATGATATGCACACTACAATTTACACTCCAGCTGGTGTGCATTGATGCACCAGGTAGACAAGCCCTGAACTACTGTTGGTTCAAGATGAAGTCTCCTCCACTGACAAAGTTGTGGCATACTGGGAGTGTAGTGTGTGTGAGAAACTTACCCTGCTGCTGACCTAAAGTTAAACAGTGGGATTTTTGCCCTAGACTTTTCAAGTCAATGCCTTGCATCAGCACTAAATCTACACTATTCTTTAAAAAGCTGACGTTTACAATGATATGCAAATTATTTGTAAACATGCAGGTTAGCTTGGGTGTTCCAAAACTGTGGTACATATACCATTAACGGTACATGAATTTAATGTTCCACCAATTCACTTCACATCAATTTTTTTAAAAGGTGGTATATGAACCAATAAGTTTTGGGAACCTCTAATAGCACATCAAATAGTATAAAATGTCACACACACAGCTACCCAAAATTTGGCAGTAATGCCTGAACCATTACAATAAATGCTGAAACCTCAGGTTTCATCAAGAATGCTGTAATTTCAGCAAAAAACAAAACAACAACAACAAGAGGATTATTAAAGCTCATACATAGAGTCACTTTAATTTCATTGTCAGTGAATTAAGGAAGGGTAAATTTTAGGAATTCAGATGTTATCAATAGTTTTCCAAACCTCTTGAGTCTAATAATCAGGCTTGAAATCAGCAGGAAGAAAGCTAATAAGATGCCTTGTACATCCTGTTTCCAGCCAGGTCAGAAATACCATGAGAATAGCCTCTCTTAGTACAGGATTTCATTGCTTCAATTTCTAGTTCAAGGTGAAAGCTGAAAGTGTAGAGCAAACAATAAAAGGAAGGAGAAGGAGAATCCAAATTTTTTCTACTTTCAAAAAAGTTTTGGTGCCAGTTTTGGGCTAAAGTTCAAGTTAGTATTTTTTTTTAATTCTAACTAGTTTGCCCATCTCTAAGTGGAAAAAAAAGACAAATTATACAATTAGAACTAACTGCTTTTTGTGAGGGATGATAAAGGGCAGCCACTCAGAATGTTGAGAACGTTAGTAATTAAGAAGAATAGTCAGTCATTTGGACTGCACTGTGCGCTTTCTGCACTCTAATGGAAAGTACTGCTTGGGAGAGAATTTTAGCTCCTATCAGTCGATGTACAGGACGGGAGTGGCGGATTTAGAGTTACTGGGGCCCTGTGCACAGTTTCATTTTTGCCCTCCTCCCCCCACTCAGGACCCAGCCAAGAAAAAGAACATTTTTTCTTATCTCATTCTTTCCCCTCCCCTTGATAGGGGGTTGGGGTGCAGGAGAGGGTGCAGGGGTCAGGCTCTAGGAGGGAGTTTGGGTGCTGGGTGCACGTTCTGGGCTGGGGCAGGGCGTTGGGGTGCAGGGGTCTGGCACTAGGAGGGAGTTTGTGTGCAGGGTCTGGGCTTGGGTGTGCAGACTCTGGGAGGAAATTTGGGTGTGGGCTCTGAGCTGGCCAGGGGGTTGGGATGTGGGAGGAGTGAAGGGTGCAGACTCTGGGAGGAAGTTTGGGTGCAGGGTGTGGGCTCTGGGCTGGGGCGGGGGATTGGTGTCCAGTAGAGATCAGGGGGATGGTACACTCCTCTGGCAGTGGCTCCTTGGAGATGGGGTGAGGGTTCTCTGTGTGCCACTGCCAGCAAGCGCTGCCCCCACAGCTCCCATTGGCTGCAGTTCTCGGCCAATGGGAGCTGCAGAGTTGGAGCTTAGGGCAGGGGCAACGCGCAGAGACACCCACCCAGGGGCCGCAGGGATATGCCGGCCACTTCCGGGAGCGGCGCAGCAGGAGGGAGGCAGCACGGGCAGGGAGCCTCCTTAGCCATGCTGTGCTGCTGCTGGCATGTCTCTGTACACCCCTGGCAGGGGAGGGGCAGCGGGACTCCGTGTGCTGCCTGGGGTGGGAGCAGTGCATGGAGCCACCTCCCCCCCACCAGGGGCACACAGAGACATGCCAGCAGCCAGACGCTTTTGGGAGTGGCGTGGGGCTACTGGCCACGGAATGCGGACAGCCTGCTGGCCTGAGCCTTGCTGTACCGCTGGCCGAGATTCAGGGGCAGGTCATCAGATGAGATTCGTCCTGCATTTTCAGGGGCCTCCTTTCATTGGGGACCCCAGGCCACTGCATTGTTTCATGGTAAATCCTCCTCTGCAGGACAGTCCTATTACTTCACTGTTCCTTGTTTTACCAAAAGTTCTAATGACTCCACCAATGTTAGTTAGTACAATCCCAATGTTATACCATTTACCACTAATGTCTTGTCAAGTTCTTTTTTATAGTTTTACACAAGTTTTAAGCAAATCCGTTATTAAAATTGACCACCTGATCTACGTATGAGGGTGTTTAAAACACCAAAGCTTCAACTCCACAGATCAAAAAGTCTCCCTTAGGCCAGAATGTTTGTTCTGAGCAGGTTTCCATATATCCTGATAAAAAGCTCCTTTAATGTTTCCATGTGATATTAAATGTCTGCTTATTCACTTTGATGGGAAGGCAAAGGACAGTAGCCAAATAAATATTTCATCCATTCTTTTGATGAAATATGTTAAAGAGAAATCTGAGTCAAATTCCTTTTCTCTCTCTCTGTGGCAAGTCATAAAACAGAAATTATTTTGCTACTGCACAGAGAATTCGAAAACAGCAATACAGAATTGGTCATATCTGATTAGACCATCCAGCCTCCTGAATTCAGCAGTGGCTAGAACTGGACAACAATTCATGCTGTAAATGAGGGGAAGGCAGGGTGTTTTTTTTGTTTTTTTGTTTTTTTTTAACTGACCACTGGAGGTGATCAGATTACCTCATGAAGTAGCAGAATGTATCAAATCCTTAACGACCATTGCTATTGGTTATACAATTATCTAACCCTTTTTTCAAATGCAGTCACAGCCCTGAATTTGAACTTGGATGGCAGTGAATTTTAAAGGCTGATTAGAAGTGTAAGAACATTTTATTTTGTTTTAAATATGTTAACTACTGTATTCATTTCAAAGGAGCCCTTTTTATTCTACTAGGTGAGAGGGCAAAATGGAAGGGCTGGCTAATTTATTTTTTGTATTCAGGGCTTGCTTTTCCTAAGAGTCAGACATGCCTGTACATGCATAAAAATGTGTGCACATTTGCATGCCCAATTTGCAAATGTACTTATCTTGATTGTATCCACAACTAGCTAGTTAGATGGGGAGCTAGCCATTTGTGCGCAAATATCTGACTTGTACATAAAATCACAGCTATTGAACTTACATTTCTGCATTTAACTTTTTTTTAAAAATCATTTTCTCAAGGACCAGTTAAAGTTGGTGGAAATCAGAGTAGGGTGAAGGGTTCTAACTTGCTGCATGCAGCAGAGTCCCTGTAAGCTCACATAAAACTCACCTGTCGAAAACATTGTTATTTAGCAATAACATCAGGACATTAGAATAGCCTTCTCCACTGACTGAAAGGAAGAAATACTGCTGCAAATGCAATTAGAGATGTCAAGATGCTAACATGGGTGGATCAGTCAGATTAAGCCGAGTCCTGTAGTCTGCAGCTCAAGCACCCACTTTATTAAAGTTTATAAAGACTTTTAAGGTAAAAAAAGGGATAAAAAGATATCTGGTGATTGGATTTATGACTATTTCTAATTTTAACTAATGAATACAAGACGTACTGTAGTTATACTAATTTCCTTAATCTAGGGAACAGCTTTCAAGATGTGTGAAAACATTTCATGCCCACAGCAATGATGCGGAACTTTACCTTTTATAATAGTAGCAAAATTTGTTTTTTGCCTGTTCTTGTGTGAAGCCAGTCCCTTTCCATCACAGGGGCCTTAGCTGGCACAGAGTGCAGCCTTCAGAAGTACTACCTAATTCAAAATATAATTAACCAAAGAAACCATTCTCCTAAGAACAGGCAACAGCAGACAGCATTGCTGGAGAATCCATCACTCTCAAAAGCTGACACTGGCACCAATAATGCCACAAGTAAAGCAGAACTGAAAAAACTCCTCTCCTACGCCTGCCCCGCCATCTTTCTCTCTCACATTCAGACAAATGCTTGGCTGAACAGATGCAACCTTGCTGTGTGCCCTGCAGGTCACCACATCAGGGCTGTGGCACAAAATCACTTTAAAAGCCTGGTAAAAAGTTTTTAAATATATCTGTGTTTTGCTTACTGGGGACATTTTACATTTACCACTGTGGAAACAGGTGATTCAGTTTAACTAACATAAGTATTCACCTTGTACCATCACGCATCGTTAGAGCAAAACTCACACCACATGTTTGTCGATGGGTGGAATTAGACATGCTATAGCACGCATTCTGTGAGAGCAATGAAATCTTGATGGAATCCTGCTGTTCTGACTGGATTTCTAGTTTTGACACGCAAGTTTCTTAAATGTAAAGTCAGCCTCTCTTCATAAGACTAGTATTTTCTCCTCGGACATTAGGCGTGTCACTGTTCTGAGGAATGGTTTCTGTGTTCAGCACATGTGTGCATTGGGAAAAGTGACTGGGGCAATTTGGATCAGCCTTAGGAAAGTACAAGCAAGTAGAAGTCTCTAAAAGGGTGTAATTGCTTAGAAAAACATATATATCTATAGATTTGGGGGGAGGAGGGGACAGGAGGGAGGGGAGTCAATGAAACAAAAAAAGAGGTCCACTGAACAGCCATACTTCTGTTAACAGGCAAGGCTTTAACTGGCACTAAAATTACATTAAAAAGAAAATGCAACAGTTTACATCGCATTTTTAATGAGTGACCATAATACACCACAAGCTTGATTTTGCACAATGTTGCATGGAATGACAGCACTGGAGTAGTGGGTTAGAGAATGAAGTCCTGTATTTATGGCTGGCTCCTCAGAGATGCTGAGCACATATGACCCCCCTCTTGCAGCCATTAAGAGTCCAGTTTTTCAATACCACTTAGGATCAGGCTGTTAATTAAATAGGTAATTGCCCAACATCCAGTGAGCCTCTAATGTAGTATGAGGTCAATGTTTCTGGAGGATAAACACTGTCACAGGCTCAGCAATTATCAGCAGTAATATAATTAATACTTTAAATTTCATAATGTTTCATTGGCTATCTACCAAACAGAACTACTATGATGTGTCAAAAGAGTGATTATACATTCAATATCAAATCTAAATGTTCAATATATTCCACTTTAGTTTAAAATTCTTTAAAACACCACACTCAGCTTTGGGACTCTGGATAGAGTCCAGCAGATATCTTTTACTTAAAGCATGCTACCAAGATTTTTTTAAAAAATGCTAATATAAATAATATAACAGCCTTGGGAGGTCATCCATCTATTAAGCTAAAAACAAAGGACAGTGGGTTAACAGTGATGGTATGGAAAAGACGTGTGCAGTTTTGGAAATGTGATATGCTGAATGCTTTGATGGGGAGGAGGGAGGGGAAAAGCTCAGTGATCTTCTCCTTTATAGCGACTTCACAATATGCTGGGAGTAGAAAGGAGTAGCAACAAGGTCAGCTTCTAGTTTTGATACTGTACAATTTTTGTTTTCAAATATGTTTTTAACGCAAGCATATTGAATTCCTTGGAAACCCCCCGGCCACCACCACCACCACTGTGCTGCAATCAGTCAACTGGAATCTAAATGGCCATAAGTTTCCACCCTCCCACAGATCTCACTTGGCCTTTATGTGCACATCAGATGGTCCAGGTCAATGCACTACTCTTTCACTTAGCCACAAATACTGATTAAAGTTACAACTGGGAATAGTTTGGTGGTTTCATCCTACTCTCCAATGGACATTTATCTCACACAGTTTGGCAGACTCTGCAAAGACAAGGTTCAGGGTATTTAAGCAAGACAGACTTAAGATGTATTGGCAGAGCTTCAGATGAACCTTTCACCAGGCCTGCCTTTAGCTAGTGCCATCTGTCATGACCATAAAAATATCTAATCAGTACAGCTTTGTGCAGCTAAATCTCCTTAGGTCAGCATATTCTTAGAGCTACTTTTTTCCTGGGGTTTTTACCACAGAGCTTCCAAAGTGCTTCCTTGGCTCAAATCAAATTTTGTGAAAGCTGTAGGAGGTTTTGCTGTTCAAAAGAGTGTAGAATTCTGAGGAGGGCTTTTGTCAAGATATCTGAGTATCAAGTTCTACATCCTTCCTTGACTTTAAAAAAAATAAGGCCAAACTGCTGAGAGACGTACACATTTTAGCATCCTATAGTCCCAGTTCTGTCCCCATTACTCAAGCTGAATATGACTGTTCCATAAATAACTCTTTTGTACTGATTTCAACCTAGCTACTTAACAAGTAAGGCATTACTCAGCATGAGTCAGGGTGACAGAACTGTCCTATATGAGGATTTTGACACACATCTGGGAAAAGGTTCTCGGAAATTGACTAAGAAGGTCAAGGTATCACTTTTAAAGGAAAAGTACACACGTTTTTGTGACAGGTGTTGCATTGGGTTAGCATCTCACTTGTTGAGATATTATATTCCAATCTTCATTCATAGCACACAAGTTACAATTAATTTGGTTGTCTTATCCCAGTTACCATATCACAAAACCATTGCACAATTTAGCAGGAGAGAGTCTTACAAATTATGTTTAGCAATGCATTTGCAGTTAGATCTTAGAGAAATGAAAAGCATGGAAAATGAAAACTCTGTGCTTGTACAATTACAGAGGGGAGTGTAGTGGGGTGGTTACCCCACTCCTGCTCTGAAGAGCTGAAAACAGCCCCGGAAGAGGGCTGTGGCAGGGGAAAAACTGGGCTGATTGGGGAAGCGGAGCAGCTGGGAAATGCCACAATCAGGCCACAGAGGCCCAAGAGTCTCCCTCTAGCTGAGGAGAGAGATGGACCTAGCTGCCTGAGTGCTAAAGGGTACTGGAGTGAAGCGGAGCTAGGGAGCTCCAGGCTGGCAACTCCCCAGGCTGCAGGGTCTGGTCCAAGGCCCCTGGAGGTATTGGGTTGCAGGGAAAGGCAGCAGGTCAAAACCTCCCTTGTCTATGATGATTGGCTTATAGAGACTGCAGTCGGCCCAAGTGAAAAGGGGCTAGATGGTGACTGGCAGTGGCCCATAGGCTAAGGCAAGGTGGGGATAGAGGGTTGGGGGTTTCTCAGAAAGAGGAGACCCATAAAGACTGGTGGGGTTATTGCCAGGGGGAAGCCCCAGGGTAAAGGGGAACTGGGTCCTGGGAGGGACACAGGGGCCAGCAGCAGCGGGACAATGACCTGCAGAGGGCGCTCCATAGGCTGGAAAAGCTAATTATCAAGAAAACCAGCAGGAGGCACTGCAGGGGTGAGTCCTGCACACCTACAGGGAGGAACACACAATAACTCCCACAGTGATTGGTAAATGAAAAGTTACCTTTGCCCAGTGCAGGACATTTGAGGATTTGGCATCATAGAATGAGCCATCATATGAAACACAAGAAATTCAGCATTTTGCACATATACATACTTTTCATGATATGATATCTAGCACTCACTATCAGCAGTCAAATAAGTAAACAGAAATAACAGACAGACTTGAAATACTTGCCAGTAAAAAATAGGCACAATGAAGGAGATCCTTGCCTTGCTACGATGAGGTACAATATACATCAACTGATGTCATGCAAAATCACCTCCCTAACAATTAATGAGTTGTTTGCATATGAGTTTGCCTTTCACATATTATTAGTTAACAACATAATTCATTAGTCCAGTCACAACTCAGAAACAGCTTAATGCTAAACAGATGCACCAAATCCAGTATTAACCCAGGAACTCTTAAGCCTTACCTCACCCTAAAGAAAGAGTTTGTCTACAAATTCCTGATGGACAATGACAGCCTGGCACTATCAAAGCCAAGTGATGCACATCAAATCCTGACTGGTACCGCCAAACAATGGCGGAATATTTAGTGCTAATAAGCAACATTTGCTCAAATCAGAAGTTGTTAATTTGAATCCATATCATTCTGATTATGTCAAGAATTTCTATTTTTAAAACTGTTCACATGGTTTGTACATCTCTGACCAAGTTTAGTTGCCAGAAGCAAGAGAAGAATCAAAAGACAATGGCAATTATGTCACCTAGTCTGTCCATATTTTAAAACTACCTGAGAGACTAAATCTATAATCTGAATAATTTTCTGAAATTAGTATTTCAAAAATGTCAATTTTGAGTTAAATAGCAATGATCTGATTCAGTAAGCATTCTTTCTCTTCTGAAAGAGCTGAGGTTGTAATATTATTGGAAATCATCAGGTGGCAGTGTTACAGATAATCCTACAAGTTCTGTTTAAGTACAGTGTGGGAGTTAGAATATGGAAAAAATGCTGCAGTGCTAGTTGTGACGCAGTTCTTTTTTGAAGCGATTGCAGAAGTAGAATGTGTTCTCCCTGAATCTTTCAGGCTGGAATAATTTCATACATGCATTGCTGCTGCCTACAGGATATATGCCCACCCATAAAAAAGTAAAAGTTGTACTCTGAATGGTAGGGAGGGTAAGGAGAAATATAAAGGCACAGAAATAGCTATTTGAGGATATAAATGGTACTTGATCGCAACAGAGTTTATAGTAATTTCTCCATGTGCTCCTAAATTTCCCTGGAAGAGCTCCCCTTTTTACAAGGGCCCATCTCTAGGGAGGATGGTTCAGTGGTTAGGGCACAGCATGGGATTCAGGAGATTGGAATTCAGTTCCTTGCTCAGCCAGACACTGACAATGTGACCTTAAGAAACTCAGTTAGCCTCTCTGCTTCGGTTTCCCATTGGTTAAACGGGGATAGCAGCACTTTCCTAACTCACAGGCTTGTTGCAAGGATAATGCATTAAAGATTATGGGGAGCTCAAATAATATGAAGATGGGGCCCATGTAAGTTCCCAAGATGGAAGAAACCATTCTGAATCTTGATTTGCTTTGAACCTCTTTAATTTGGGCATGATTACCCAATAAAGTGGGAAAGTCCTTTAGATGTATTAAAGGACCTTATCTCACCACACACGTGGGGCATTCTCTCCCCATTTTAACATTTTCCTTTGGCTGAACATGATTTTAAACATACTTCTTGGGTGTGACCATTACTACAATTCATCTAAATAAATGAATACCTGTGCTGGAAATATGGCCTCATTCTTTGGCCCTACCCAAAAACATTATGTGGTGTCAAAATATTACAGGAGTAAACTCTGAGGGACATGGATCATTTTTCCACAGTATAACTGCTGCCTAGCACCACTGTGCATCTAAAAATCCCTAGCAACTACATGAATGAATAGCATTTGGAAGGCCAGGGTTCTGCTGTCAAGCATAAGTCAAACAGACAAGCACTGTTTAGGTCTAATGCGATGTGTGGGTGTAAGGAACTTTTGAATTGTGCATGATGCTAACTGTGTGTAGTAATATTGAGTGTTTTACAGGAAGAGGAAGGACACTGAAGTACTGAGAAGGAGGATAGCATTTGGTGAAGAAGATGAAATTAAACTTGACATTTTTTGGATAGGTATCAAGCTGTAGAGATTTTCATTTCAAGAGGCTGATGTAAGTATGTGTGCTAGAGAGTAGCTGGGCATCTCTTAAAATGTGAATGGAAGAGGGAGTGGGTGACAGATAGCAAACAATAATAAAGCCTGCAGGACAGATGTAGGAGGAAAGGACCTTTACAACAAAGACAAAGGCAACAGAAGACAAGGCAGTGAAAGAATGTGTTACTTGGGCAGAGTAATTTTTCTAACTCATTTTCTTTGGCTGGCAGGTCATCACAGGATAAGAGGGGAGGAATTTCTGTACAAAGAGAAAATGTTTTAAGAAGCCCAAAAGATGATGTTTGGTTTGGCAAAACCATATGTCAGATTCTTTTTTCAGGATTTCCCCCCTACAGTGAACCCCTTGGATTAACCCCATGTACTATATCTCTCCCTTTTTAATTGACAGCTCTGTGGCCCTGTGAACAGAGACCATATTCTGTGCTGTTCCTTCTGGGCCTGTTCCTACACCACCAAGGAAAATGTAAGCCTTGCCATTGGCTTAAACAGGTAAAGAATCAGGCTCTTAATGCAGTAATGAAAATATAGGATGTGCCTTGTAATCTGAGGCTATGAACAAGGCCAAAGGGAAATTATAAGCAGGTAGCTGTGCAGTCTACATTTTTCATGCTGTCCCACAATATTCTGGCTTTGGAAGACATGCTATAAAGGTAAATTTGCTTAGATCCTAGTAATCTTCCTCCCTATTCAACTTAAGGGAGACCTTGTGTCATCAGGAAGCTGAACTTCCTTAAGTCAATTTCAGCATGAAGTGGCAAAGTTAATGGATTAGATTTGTCATGACTCATCTACATTTTTGAGGTAAGATTTGCCTGCATTTTCCTCTCAGTTTCTGGATACATTTCTTCTCTCTGCATTATTCAGCTAGAGAATGATCTAAATTCTGTAATTTTCCATACACTTTTTTCCCCACAAATTCCTAATGACTAATATTCTTCAGAGAATACTGTATGGATACACATGTATGTAACCCACTGGTGAGTGCCCCCTCTGTATTGATCCACAGCGGTTATGAGTTGTCACAGTCACCACCTATGGAGCTTTAGCAGCTCATAGAAGTCCCCAGTTCAATTCCTAGTGCACTGGCCAAGATGGCAGCTGTCACAAACACACACAAAACATAGTTGTGAAATGGTGTAAGTTGTTACATGCTAAAATACTTACCACAAAACAAGGACATAAAAAATTAAGCTTCCTGAGTGTACACATGTCCTCTGCCCACAAGCACATACCTTATAACTATCAAAATTGATTTAACAATTTTCAAGCAGATGCTCCAATGGGTGGGGTTTTTATGGATGAGTTCTCCAAAACACTTCCTTCTTACCAGCATCATCTCAACTTCAGTTAGCTGCTCTTAATTTAACTATTGACCTCAGAAAGCCATTCAGAAAGCATGAATATGATCTAAAGTTCACAGAGCCAGAGCCAGAACCAGGAAGATCACTTTTCTCAACAATCCTAGGTGCCACTGTGGGCCTTTGAGACCAATGGCAGTTGGTATAAATTAGAGCAACCCTTAGGCTGCTCTCATTCACACAAAGTGACCAGCCTGGTATACAGCCATTTCAGAATTGCTTAAATGAGCACATCTACTATCTAGACCACTCACTATAAAGCCAATACATTAGAGAGAATCCAAAATAGCTGAAAAATTAAAAGGGTTAGAAATCGCAAGAAAAATTAAAAGGTTTAGATACAAAGGTGGACTACTCTAAGATGTACATTGGTGTTTCAATTAAAGACAATATGTTCCTTCATAGAAAAGTTGAATTATTAAGAATTTTTTCTAAGATAAATCATGTGCAGATGCTGGGTTTTCCTGAGGATTTCTGTGGGGGACGTTTGGTATAAATATATTACATTCAAAGAACTGTGTTAAAAGAATATGATTATGGTTGCAAAGTCAATAATTAAAAAATTAGTAAATGTCAGAATTAAGGTGTCATAGTATAATTCCCAATTCTGAACCTTAGCGTCCAAAATATGGGTACTAGCATGAATTCCCGTAAGCTTAATTACCAGCTTAGATTCTGTAGTGCTGCCACCAATCAAGACTTAGAGTAAAGTGCCTGATAAACTCTGGTCTCCCCCAAAACCTTCCCTGGGGACCCCCCCAAGAACCAAATTCCTTGAGTCTCACAACAAAGGGGAATAAACCATTTCCCTTCCCCCTCCTCCCCTCCAGGTGTTCCCTCCCTGGGCTCCTGGAGAGATATACAGATTCAAGCTCCTTGAATCTAAACAAAGGGATTCCCCCTTCTCCTTTCTTCCTCCCAGATCTTTCCCGCCCTGGGTACACTAGGAGATCACCGTGATTCAAACTCCTTGAATCACAACACAGAGAAATCAGGTGGGTTTCCCCCCTTTCCCTCCCCCTCCCTTCTCCTTCCCTGTTAAGTACAGACTCAATTCCCTTGAGCCTCAACAAGGGAAAAATCAGACAGGTCTTAAAAGCAAAACTTTTAATAAAAGAGAAAAAGAATAAAGAAAATGACTGTAAATTCAAGATGGAACATTACAGGGTCTGTCAGCTTAGAGAAACTGGAGAAAAAAGCCTCCTCCAGCAAAAATACAATTTAAAATACTTTTAGCCAAATACACATTAGACCCCTACCAGCCAGATACACATTTGCAAATAAAGCAAAAACAATCAAAAAGACTAAACTGCCTTTCTACCTTTTGTACTTACTAAATTGGAATAGAGAATTAGAGAGCCTGTAGGTACGTGTGGTCACTCTCAGAGCCCAGAGAGAACAAAGCAAACCCCAAAAAACACAAACAAAGGCTTCCCTCTACCGAGATTTGAAAGTATTTTGTCTCCTGATTGGTCCCCTGGTCATGTGTTTGGTTCCCTGTTTGTTAACCCTTTACAGGTAAAAGAGACATTAACCCTTAACTATCTGTTTATGACATAAGGTTTCCTGTGCAACTTTACTTCAGCCCCCATGGGGGGGTATACATTTTGATACAGTCTTTCATGTTCACAAATTATTTTTTCCACAAAACCCCTGCTTCGTTCAGTGCACAGGACATACAGTGTTCACTTCCTGAGCAGCTAGTCAATATTTTGTTTTATCCTCATATTTCAATGTGTGGCCCCAAGCCTTACTGAACAGTATTCAAACCCTGCTATGAAGACAGAATTATTAATTTCCTCATGGATTTTTCCATGGCGCTCATCACTTTTGTATCTGAATGCTTCACAAACATAAATGTATTTATTTTCACAATGAGATGAGAGGATGGGATTGTCTTCAATTTATAGATAAGAAGCCAACACATAGAAAGAGAATAAGGTCAAAAGTATCCACTAATTTCGGGGCGGGGGAGGCAATTTGGGACACCCAAGACCATTTTTTCAGAGTACAGTAACTCCAATTTCCCCATAAGAATTAATGTAAATTGGGGCGGTGGGTTAGGTTCCAGGGAAATTTTTTTCACCAGACAAAAAACTATATATTATATAGATATACGCACAGCATACATTTTAAACAAACAATTTAATACTATTCACAGATATGATGATTGTGAAGTTTGGTTGAGGTGGTGAAGTTAGAGGGTGGAAGAGGGTGGAATATTTCCCAGGGAATGCCTTACTGCTAAATGACGAACTAGCACTGGCTGAGCCCTCAAGGGTTAACACGTTGTTAATGTAGCCTCTCACACAAGGCAGCATGAACACGAGGGAGAGGAGACAGCAGAGCAGACAGATACAGACACACACTTTGTGTGTGGAAGAGAGAGATGCACACTATCCCTTTAAGTCAGCTGACCCACTCTTAAACGCATTGCCTTTTTAAGTGGATCAGGAAGTTGAGAGAGCAGCTGCTGCCCCAAGCTCTCTCTGTCTCTCTTCCTTCCTGTCCCCTCCCTGCTCTATATGGAGAAGGAGTAAGTGGGATGCAGGAGCAAGGGGGAGGGGGACACCCTGACATTATCTCCCTTCCTTCCCCCTCTGCACAGCAAGCAGGAGTCTCTGGGAGCAGCTCCAAGGCAGAGGACAGGAGCAGCACATGGCAGTGCGAGGAGGGACAGCTGAACTGCTGGCAACTGATAGCCTGCAATTGCTAGCCTGCTGAATGGCTGCAGCACAGGGAACATAGGGGAGTGGGGAGCTGACAGGGGGGCTGCCGGTCCACCCTGGTTACAAGTCCCCACCAGCTAGCTGCAACGGGCTCCTCTTCCTGCAAGCAGTGGACAAAGCAGGTGGCTGCCAAATGACGTTATAAGGGAGCACTGCATAACTTTAAATGAGCATGTTCCCTAACTGATCAGCCATGTAACAATGAAACAATGTTAACTGGGACAACTTTAAGTGAGGAGTTACTGTACTTTGCATTATATAGCACTTCGCATTATATAGCAGAGCTCCCATTGACTTCAGTTGCAATTGTGAGTGCTTAGCACTCCTGCAAATCAGATCCCAGGGAGGTCTCAAGTCAGCCACCCAAAAAATGAGGAGCAGACAATTAGTGATCATCTGTGAAAAGAATGGCTTAAGTGACTTGCTTAGCATTACATAGAAACTCTGTGGCAGAGGCAGAGATAGAATTGAGTTATCCAGGGTAGTATTCATCATCCATTCTCTTCCTGCAATTCTCTGCCTCATTCATCACACACCTTCCAACCCTTTAGTTATGGGCAGGCCTAGATCCACTTGTCCTGGTGCTACTAATAGTACACACCTTCCAATTTCCAACAAATGAAGCAGGAATCAACAGGCAACAGCCTCCTTTACTCAGGGCGGGTGCAAGGATATTTTGCAGCCTAGGCGAAACTTCCACCTTGCCCCCCCCGAGCCCTGTGGTAGCTCTCTGCCCCCCTGCCCTGAGGTGCCCCCCCCCACGGCAGCTCCCCCCATCCGCCCTGAGGCGCGCCCCCTGCGGTAGCTGCCACTGGCCCAGGGAGCCGTGTGGCAACTCCCCGCCCCAGCTCACCTCTGCTCCAGCTCCTCCCCGAGCACACCGTCGCCACTCCACTTCTCCTGCCTCCCAGGCTTGCGGTGCCAATCAGCTGTTTGGCGCCGCAAGCCTGGGAGGGAGAGAAGCAGAGGGGCAGCGTGCTCGGGGAGGAGGCGGAGCAGAGGTGAGCTGGAACGGGGAGTGGTTGCCCTGCGTTCCACGTTCCCCCTTACTTGCTGCAAGAGGCCCTCCCCGCACCCCCCTGCCCCAGGTCCCTCCGCTTAAATGCCAATGACAACCGGGGCAGCCGAAGATCGAGTTGCCACGATCGCCATGGAAGGACCCGAAATGCTGTTCCCCAAATGCTAGCGCCCTAAGCGACTGCCTAGGTCGCCTAATGGGTTGCACCGGCCCTGCCTTTACTACGTTACTACATCCCCAGAGTAGACGAATCCAGTGCATAGAATGAGGTAGGGCTCCCATGGAAAAATTAGTATGTGAGCATGTAATTACAGACTGTCATAATGCATATGCATAAGGGGTCAAATTAAAGTTGTACAGATAACCATAATACTGGCATTTTCTAACATTCAACTGTTTGACTTAATAAACTTAATGCTCTTCGAATTTTTTTGTATATAATTTCCGAGGTTTTAAAAAAGCATCCACCTCCCTCCCCACACCCTGAAATTCCATCATGTAGCTTCGTACTGAGATCCATAAGGTTCATTGGCCAGTTTGGAACCTTTAGATCCATCACTTGGACCTCTGCCAGTTGAGCTAACAGAGTAACTGATAACAGTAGTAGGCTGTCAACCTCTAAGTAGTCCAGTCTTTCTGCCCACTCAGGCCCAGTTCCCACTTCCCAGCTCCTCATTCAATCTGCCTCTCCCCCCACCCCACTCTGTCTTCCAGTCCCAATCTCCTTTCCCAGTTTCCTCTCCCAATCTCACTCTCCCCCAACCTGTTCCCTGGCCCTTTGTCCCAATCTCCTTGCCCAGCTAGTCCCAGTTCCCCTTCCATAGCCTCACATCTTGTTAAACCTCCCTCTTCTTCCCCCACCCCATCCCTTCACTGATTCCTTGTCCCAGTTTCCCCCACTCCAGGTCTTAATCTGATCTCTGTTTCCACCTTCAGCCAACTGGTTCACAGTGTCCTTATATCCCTCAATGGTTCTCAGTCCCAGTCTCCTTACTCAACCAATGTGAGTTTGCCCCTCTTTGTCCCCAGTCTTAATCTTGTCGAACCAGTCTCAGTGTCCCCCTCCAATGTCATGAGTTTCTCCTCCGCCATCCAGTTTCACTCAACTCCTTGTCCCATCAACACTTTGTCTCATCTCTTGTCCCATTGCATTCATATCAGATGGCTTCCTCCTCCATATTGCCTGGGTACCTAGGTAGGGAGTCATTGAGAGCACAGGAAAGACAGGATCCCTGCTGTGGATCTTGTGCTTGGCTTCACTCTGACCTGGAACAGCTGGGAGGAGCCCTCATAGCCCTGGGTTGGAATTGTGCTCAGTCACTCATTGGGAATGGTACTTGCACAGTCTGGTCAGCACTACGAGCTGCAAGCAGATGGATCACGCTCAACGAGGACGGACTCTTCAGAGATTTTAGCTGCTTCTCAAGCAAGTCTCTACTGAGCATGTGCAACTGTGATTTTTCAGAAGCTTATAACTTGCCAGATTTGTGTGGGTTTTCACATGAATGGCAAAGGACACATCCCCGACACAAAGGCCTGCCAAACTGCAAGTCCTACCACCATGCTTGAGAGCACTACAACATTTAAAAGAAAAGGCCTCAAGAATTTTTGTAACACAGGAAAAAGTAACATTTTTTTTTCATTAGCCTTATTCTCAGAACTAGCTGGACCATTTTGACTGAAACTTAAAAAAAGAAAAGACTGAATCAAATACTTGGCATGGAAAATTTCAGCCCAACTTACTACAGTTTGATACAGTTATAAGTAACTAAAAATAAGACCTTATACTGGAACATATCTAGCAACTTTAATAATAGATGGTGATACCAGCCCAGCCAATAAAGCCCAATTTAAATTCTATTGGTGACCATGTTTCATTCCTACAAATATCAAAACTTTTGTGTTCCAAATAAGGATACTGGCAGCAAAGTGCATCACAACACAACTATTGATGTTGTTGTTGTTGTTGTTTTGGCAATCTACTAATTCTGAAATATTACCAGATTTGGGATAGAAAAAGAGGTAATACTTCTTTTGAAGGGTCGTATGTTTCCTAATATACTGAAGACCACTCAGGTTTGTGAAGGAAATGCATGATCTTAAGTGAAATTTCTATCTTATGGTTTTACAGCCTCAATTTTGTTTCTTTGAAAACTCTGCCTGAGTGAATAGGAGAAAAATATTTTTTTAAAAAAATCTGATGAAGCTACAGCCATTTTCGGTAGTCAATTAACCTATCAAGAAAATACTGAGTCACGTATTGAAGACAAGCAATTTAACTCATTGATGCCCCCATTTGATTGATTTTTTAATCCATTTGAAATACTATAATTATTTGTATTAATATTTCTTTCCAGAAAGCAGTACTAAGAATGAATAACTGTTTAAATTTAACTTTACATGGCTATTGTCAAGGGTTATTTAATCTCTTTAATGTAAACATAGAAATTGTTTATTACTAGGGTTTTATGGTTTGTTTGGTTTTGGTTATATATATGCTTGTTCTCCCTTTATCCTCCTCATCCTCCTCTTCCTCTCCTTTCTAAAGAAGCTGGGACTGGATAACGGGATGGATCATCACTTGACAATTGCCCTGTTCTGTTCATTCCCTCTGAAGCATCAGGCACTGACCACTGTCAGAAGACAGGATACTGGGCTAGATGCACCATTGGTCTGAACCATTATGACAATTCTTATGTTCCTAAATTGTCTACTTTAAGACTAAGATTTTTGAGGCCTTTCATATTTTGTTGTCTAGGCCATTGTTAATTATTCTTACGTGAAATGTGACCCTGGATTTCAATATTTCTTATTGGGTGATTTATTATATCATATATACCTATATGATTTATTTAATACATTATACTTATTTTGGTATGTATCCCATGCTTACGTAAATTGTTGTAGGTCCATTGACTTCAATACAGCTGCAACAATTTATACCAACAGAGAATTTATCTTTCTGACTGCTAACTCATAAACAGAAAGCTCTGAACTTCTCAAAGTGAAGTATTAAAGCAGGAGATCAGTTCTCATCTATGGAAGCAGGATGTGAAAGATTCCCTGGGTAGTTGCTTCTGAAACAGTGAAAGTAATTTGGAGAATTTTGGCATCGTTACACAGCAGTGCCATGGGAGTGCTGATAGTTATGGCCTAGCGTGCTAGCATCTGGCTTGGATTCAAGATGGAATGACATAAGCAGGGAATAATGGGTGTCTGTTTTGTCTCTGTGGGATGGTGTGGGGATCATGCACTGATAATGTTCCATTAAGAGATCTATGTCATATGAGGGTATGGCTGCACTTGCAGCTGTACAGTGCTGCTGCGGAAGCGCTCCCGCAGCAGTGCTTTGAAGTGCGAGTATGGTCACGGGAGAGAGCTCTCCCAGCGCTGCAGGTACTCCAGCTCCCCGTGGGGATTAGTTTACAGCACTGGGGTACTGTTTACACTGGCGCTTTACAACTCTGTAACTTGCTGCACTTAGGGGGGTGTTTTTTCACACCCCCGAGCAAGAAAGTTGCAGTGCTATAAAGCGCCAATGTAGCCATGGCTTGAGATCCCTCCCAAGCAGACATAGCCTTTGCAGGGTGTCAGAGAGAAGAACCCAGTTTAAATAGCTTCTCTAGGTTTTTGCATAATTAAAACAGAAATTAAAGAGAGAATATATGGTTCTGACAGCTGAAATTATTGCAAGAATGGCTCATTAATAAATAACACCTAATTAGCCAGAAATTATTCAATGATTAAGCCTTAATTTTCTGTGCTTCTCATGTAGGTATTTAAATTACTCTTTATTATTTCTTCCCTTTCAGACTATTTTAGATTGTGTTCAGAATTATCCCAGCAGGTTCCTAGAGGAGTAAAAGACAGCTTTGTGTCATCAAATCATCCCCAATTATGCCATCAGCAAGAGCAAATACATCAACAAGTGCTCCATCAATCCAGCATTCTTTGGAAATAGATTTACAGCTACCTACTTATTCAAGGAGATGAGTCTAGTGCAGTCTTTGCAAATTAGGGGCACACTATTGTTTCCCTGCAAGACAAGATTTGGAAGCTCTTAATGATCATTCACATTTTCCAAATCAAAATGTAGGGAGGAAATTTGCTGTACATTGTGTAGGTCTTAGCCTCCCCCATTAACTCCTGCTCCCGGTCAGCCGTCTGCCAGGCCCCACATCTGCTTTAGTCACTCTCTAATATGATGCATGGGGGAAGTGGATAGGAAACAATATAGTGTACATTTGAATAGAAGAAAAATATTGTCTCTGGCATTCTCAGTGAAACACAAAAGCCACGTAAAACTGGAGGTAGTTTCATCATGCTCAATTTCACTGACCAAGAATCAAAATAATAGGAAAGTTGTAGGATTTTGGTTTATTGCATGGCATCAAGTATCCCCAGAGTAACTGCCCTGGTATCAAAGATGTTATCCCAGTAAAAACCCAATTGAATGAGGTGGTGAATCAGGCCCACTGCCTCTGGGCAATCACAACACACAGTAATCTTTAATTAAGTACAATCAGCACATATCAAAAAACTTCAAAGGCTGTTAGAAGAGTCTGTTATCTGGAAGTCAGGCAGCAAGAGCAGAACTGGAACTCTGTAGTCCCTACAGATGGAAGTTAGGAAGCTGCCCTTATTCCAGGGGAGGGAAAACTTTTTGGCCTGAAGGCTGCATCGGGTTTCGTAAATTGTATGGAGGGCTGGTTGGGGAGGGGTCATGGCCCAGCCCCCACCTCCTATCTGCCCCCCCCGCCGGACTCCTGCCCCATCCGCACACCCCTGCTCCCTGTCCGGCCCCAGACCCCCACCGCCCCATCCAAACCCTCATTTCATTCCTGACAGCCCCCCCCCGGACCCCTGCCCCATCCAACCACCCCTTCTCCCTGTCCTCTAACTGCCCCCGAACCCCTGCCCCTAACCCTAACCCCCCTCCTTCCTGACTGCCCCCATTCAACCCTCTGCTCCCCCACCGACCACCCTGACCCCTATGCATCCCCCCACCCCCTGACCAGCCACTAAATTCCCCTGCCCTCTATCTAACCTCCCCGCTCCATACCCCCTTATCGTGCTGCCTGGAGCACCAGTGGCTGGCGGCGCTACAGCCACACCGCCTGGCCACACTGCTGCCATTACACAGCACAGAGACTGGCTCAGGCCAGGCCCTGCAGCTGTACTGCCCCAGGACCTCACAGTCCCGCCATCCAGAGCACTGCGCCGATGGAAGAGCGAGCAAGCTGAGGCTGTGGGGGAGAAGGGACAGCAGGGAAGGGGCCGGGGGCTAGCCTCCCAGGCTAGGAGTTCGGGGGCAGGAAAGGATGGTCCCGTGGGCCAGATGTGGCCCATGGGCCGTAGTTTGACCACCTCTGCCTTATACCCACAAATCTTAAACTTATACACAGTTCCTTAAGTATCTAACATGCCAATACAACATGCACCTGAACTTGACATTACTGACCCATTTTCTAACTGGTATCTTTGTCCCCCATTTTGTAACCTGCTAGTAGATAAAATATTATGGGACATACATAATACGCCACAGCCAGCCAGTCATTTTAGCACCACAGATTATAGTTATACAATGACAGTAATCTCCGCTGTCCCACTGCACTTGAAAACATAGCCAAGCTGGGAGTTATGTGAGATACGGTGATGATGGAAAAGGAAACAATTCTTATCAGACAGTGGTCAGTCGAGGCACTTGACCTGGCACTCCTTTCTGGGAGGGAGCTGCTGGCACAGTGCTCTCTATGGAGCCTGCTGGTCTAGAATTTTCTTTCCATCCTTTTTCTGACCAATCCTGGATCTCTTAATATTCCAGACATCGTTCCACATGAGCATTTGGGGAGTGGCTGGACTGAGGGATGGAGGGAGTCTATGAAGGGACTTTTACAATGACTTACCTCTAATTCTGAAGTGCGCTCTGACCGCTTTATGCAGGGCTGGCTTTTTTGGGGTGGCCGGAGCAGCAAAGGGTGGCAGGGAAGGGGAACAAAAAACAAACCTGTGGGCTGGAAAGAGCAGCAAAGGGAAAAAAAAAACCTGTGGGGTGGCCGGAGCAGCAAAGGGGAGGGAGGAATAAACCAGCGGGCCAGCCGGAACGATGAAGGGGAATAAAAGAAAAACCTGCTGGGCTTGCTACAGACCTGGCACCGCTCCAAGCAGGGCGCTCCCCTCCTCCACCCTGCTGCCCCCTATAGGGCAGCTGGAGTGGCGAAGGGAAAAAAAAAACCTGCAGAAATGCCGCCTCTTGGAATCTGCCACCCCAAGCATGAGCTTGCTCGGCTGGTGGCTGGAGCCAGCCCTGCCTTTATGCCACTCTTGCAATGTAATGGTGCTGGGAATTGCAAGGCAACTTTCTGGCAGCATAAGGCTAGAAAGATGGATCTACACATGGCTAGCTTTTAGCCCCGGTGCAGGGACATGCAAAAGACAGGAGGGGGCGTGTTGGTGGAGGAAAAGGGTGTGGCCAGAATCTACTGCCCTTCAGGGATCCTTGGAGAGCATTGCAACTCCTGGGATTGTGCCAGTTTACACCAAGAGCCAAACAGGACCTTGCAGCCTGAAGCTGCAAAAGGAGGCAAAAAGGCACATTTGCACAGCCAATTGAGAAATACCACTTGCGCCTCAGCAGTGCACAACATAAACAGGAATTAATTCAGGGAAGCTCTATGGCCTCTGCTGTACAGGAGGTCAGAAGAGATAACCACAGTGATCCCTTGTGGCACTAGAATCTATGCCATGTATTGCCATGGGTATGCAGAGCCAGAGGGGCATACAATAAGCTCCTCCCCTTGGGTGACTGCACAAAGGCATTTCATTATAGCAAACCTTGTGCTCCCTGCACTCTGAGAGCACATGACATGTCCATTGGCGCATCCCCAATGGGGAACAGGCTGTCAAAAAAGAGGTGAGGATGAAGTGAGGATATGGCACCAGACAGAGCAGAGCAGAAGGAGAGCAATCAGCTCCATTTTAATAGAGTAATCCATTAGACTAGATGCGTACCCAAGTGACCATCCACATGAGTGAGGATTTCACCCTCCATAAGGACATAAAATCAAACCCAAGTGAAGCTACTAACCCTGAACAGATGTTATATAAAACTCTAAGTAATAGCAAAGGTATTATTCAGAACAAAGCTTCATTAATATAAAAATAATTTCAAGTGCATCAGATGTCCTGTAGCTAACCCACCCTTTGACAGTCAGTGGGACCCTGATACCATGAGGACTATGTTGTGCCTGACAGGCACTGGCCTGAATAGAATCTGGTACAGAGAGAACCAATGAGAACTGATGTTGCTCAGCATCTCTAAAAATACAGCCACATGTTTAGCTACCTCGCTTCAGGTGCACCTGAGTTTGAAACTTTTGGCCTTCATTGTCACATGCTACTCACTTTTAGACATCTACTATAAGTAAATAGTTACCCACTCTACGTTAGTAATTTATTGAAGACCAAATGATGGACCTGTATTTATACTAAATAGCACCTTATTTTACAATAGTCCAATCAGGATCAATGGGATATTCTTGGAGGAAAAGGCTACTCCACATCAATAAATTCAGTAAAATCCAGCAGTAAACAGTGACCCACTATACACATATAGCATTGACAATTACAAGGACTCTCATGTTTCATGGAGTAAGCTCATCAACTAAGGTCAGGAAGGAATTTCCCCCTGTGATACAGTAGCGCACTATCGGATAGATGTGTAGCTCTCAACTTTTCTCAGAAATATTTAGTCAAGACCATTTTTGGATACAAGGTACTGCATAAGATAGACCATTGGCCTCATCCAATGTAGCTACTATATAGATCTGATCCAGTCCCCATTTAAATTAATGGCTAAACTCCCATAGATTTCAGCTGCGCTGGACTGAGTGCTATGTTCCTATCTATGGATCTTTTTTTTTTAATTCATCACAAACTAAAATCTGGCTAGAGCAGTTATATATGAAAGCCTTAGTTACTAACTGACAGCAGTGCAATTCTTGAAGTAGAATCAGAATTAGGACCTAACTCAGTGACTGACTAGGGAAACAACTGACTACTTTCGGGATATAAGCATACTACAATAGAAACACAGGGAAGCCAGCTAAGGCACAGTGGAAGCAGCCACTGGGTGTGGGCGAGGGGTGGGGTGAATGTATCTTTTCAAAATATTCTAGTTTCACCAAAAACTGAAGTGTCAGTTTCACTCACTTTCTAAGCCTCCAACTGCAAAGTCTATAGGAAATTGACAAAAGCGACAATATTTGTCTCTCTTTACAAAAATGCCACCTTACAAACTTCAGGGAGATTGTACAGATGTAAAAAAAAAGGGCATAATGTTGTCCAATATATCTTTATATACCCAGTCAGGAGGTGAAATTCAAGATTTAGTATTATTTAATTTTTATTTATTTGTCAAACTATGTTGCAATGTACATTTTTTGCTGTTCATTCTAGTATAAAACTAAGAAAAAGGAAATAATTTTATATTGCCAGTACCTAACATATTTGCCACCTAACCAGGTATATTAAATGAACTATATATTTTTCCTGTACATAAAAATGTTCCATTATATAAAAATAGACCATTTGGGAACACCGTTAGTATGAATGAAGTCCTCTAAAGCAGCAACAAATATTATTAAACAATAATGTTTACTATTATTATGGATCCATGTAGTCCACATAATATCTAAGGATAGTACTCTGCTCACACTAAACCTAAGTAGATGGAAGTTGAAATGCAGAACCATGGAACTTCCATCATATAAATACTCAACACATTATTTTTCTCTTCTATAAACTTAAATATTGGATTTGACAGAAATTAGTTTTGGGCTGAGCGTGCTGCTATGCTGGGTGGAGTTGCAGTTAAACTTCTTAGTCTAACTGTGCTGAGATCTCCTGGTTAGGATAACACATCTGCTATTCAATGTTCTATAACATGAGCTCATGTGGAGATTAATTAAAATAGGTTTTAAGGTTAATTAGATAATAAAGACATTAAAGTTACTGATAATGTGATGCTGTTGTTATTCTACATTTCTATACAAGAAAAGGAGTGTAAAAGATGGGTACAGCTAAGGATCACTGTGAACTGAACATGTTGGCCTAGGAAGAGACTATTTGAGCTGCAGCTTGTAATGCTATTCTGAATGCTTCTTATGAAGAGTACAGAACTGAGCATATCTGACCTTTACCTTGCATCACCTCATTAGAAAGAAGTGAAGTATGAGCTGTATGTTTCAGTGTTTTTCTTCACTGACGGTGAATAGAATATGGCTTATTTTATGGGAAATGCTTTATTTTACTATTCACAGATACAATTCAAGTTACTTAATAACTACAGTTCACTGGGTTGTACTTGAGGTGGAAAATAGATTTAGCAGGACTAAAAGTAATTGCCACACAACCAGCTGAGAGGGATAGAGTACAGAACAAATCCCTTTTTAGACACCCTTTAGTAAGGCAATAGTCAACCTTAAAGAGATGTAGAATAACTTCATGAAGTTACACTACACTTCACTACAGAGAAGCTCAAAGTGTATAGCTACCTGACTGCCCCCCCCCCATAGATTTCTGCATCAACATGACTGAATCATGATATTTTGAGACAATGCCATGAGGCAAACATGGCAGAGTAACGTCATGCTACATTCTGGGGATTTTCAAAAATTCTTCTTGATGCAGCCTCCCTTTCCTCTGCCCCCATCCCTAACCCTTCCAACTTCCTGGCTGTTGGGAAGGTCAAAACAAATTTACCTCAACAACCCTGGTTCCTTTCTAGGGCAACCCTGCTCTACCTCAGGGGTGTGTCAAACAATGTAGGGAGAGCTTCTGTGAAGGATGCTTGGCTTGAAGAGGAACAGGCAAAGCAAAAGGAGCTGCAATCATCCTTGCAAATGCCATGAGAGCCACAAGTGAGATTTTGAAGAACCCCATGAAGCTATCTTAACACTGTGACTCAACAGGGTCTCTGAAAGGATGATCAAGTTTTCCCAACCTTTTCGTCAACCTGATCGCCATTCCAGACCAATGCCCTCACTTGGATCTGCTTTCCCTGAGAGAACCCGGGTCAATGTAATATTTTCCTGTCTTCGAATGGGAACAGGCTCTCTTTCCAGCTAGTCTTCTCCCATATATATTTTTTTTTGAGCAGTGGGGGGGAGCCACAGGGAAAGGAGGGATGGGGAAAACAAAACAGACCCTCTCCCCATTTCGCCAAAATCCTATGATCTTTGCAGGGAGGTGAACAACCTTCCCCTTCTCTTTCCCTAGTATAAGGCAGGGCAACCTGCACATATTCCTCCAGTTCTGCTGCTGCCCCATCACCGCCAGTTGCCTCCCTTCTGGGGCAGGTCAGCCCCAGAAGGAGAGCACCTGTGTCAGGAATATTCCTCAGGGCAAATAACGAAACAGGGACAATGCATAAAACACTAACTGATAAATCTAGGTCCAAAAGGGATGAGTAACCTTTTGAGCAAATAAGTTGTTACACAAAGCTTGACTGAATTCATATCCCTGGATATTCAAACTTTGACGGTTCCCATAAAAACTTCAGCAAATTTTGATTCTTTTAAAGTGTATGTGTCCTCCCTCTGAGATTATGTCCGCTCTGAAATAGTGCCACTTCTATTGTACACTTGGCACCATGATTCTAGAAAAAAAAATCAGTTAAATAAGATTAGGACAGTTGAACTGACTTAATGTCATGGGACCAACTCAGTTCTCAGTCATCAACAATGGTTCTCACTCCATTTTGCTATGTGTTTGAAGAAATGAGTGTGTGTGTGTGTGTGTGTGTGTGTGTCAGTCAGAGGGGAGATAAAACAAAAAGCAAAAAAAAAGTGATAGATCAGATGAGAGATTTCATACATTAAAAGCAATGAAGGTTGTCAATGCAGTTTCAGTTCTTGTTAAAATTTAGTATCCTGGAGTTATTGTCTGTGGAAAAACATATGAAGATATTACTCCATTCTCCTGCACCTTTCTTGGCTCAAAGGGATTATGATAGATTTTAGCATTTCCTATAGTTTCCCATTGACTTCACTTTTAAATTACCCTTAATTTTAATTCATGCAATTGCAGAAAGAAAAGTTAAAAGCTCTAATAGTACAGCCATTAGTTGTCATGCTTTATTTAAAAATTCTATATGCAAACTGTTGCCACTTTGCAACCTTTTAAAAATACAAAACAAAATTTAGTGCATAAAAAAGCAGAATTTATCAGAAAACCAAAGACTAGTAGAACAGACTTCAACAATGTATGAAAGTACCTGTATAAAAATCCCCCTGCGCAAACATGTCAATCACATAGCGACAGAATGCATATTGATCTAACAGAGCAGAAAGGAAAAAGAGTAATGAGGGAACCAGATTTAAAGGCCCTTTTTTTCCCCATGCAGCCATGAAGATAAAGCTTAGCAGTGATAAAACACATTTTTGGCTATTTTTGTGATGTTTTCCCTGGGTATATTTTTCCAGCCTTAAAGTAATTCTCTCTCTCTCTCTCTCTCTCTCTCACACACACACACACACGTTCAGTTAATGTTCAGGGTCTTATTTCAGGCCACCATGTCATAGAAGCAATGGGCTTAAACTGCAGCAGGGGAGATTTAGGTTGGACATTAGGAAAAAGTTCCTAACTGTCAGGGTGGTTAAACACTGGAGTAGATTGCCTAGGGAAGTTGTGGAATCTCCATCTCTGGAGATATTTAAGAGTAGGTTAGATAAATGTCTATCAGGGATGGTCTAGACAGTATTTGGTCCTGCCATGAGGGCAGGGGACTGGACTCGATGACCTCTCGAGGTCCCTTCCAGTCCTGGAGTCTATGAGTCTATAGACTTCAGAGTTAGAGCTGGAACTCTGTCTTTAACTCCACATTCTCTGTTCAGGTATTGAAGTACAGTTAGGGGTGATATTCACCTGCATACAGTTTGTGTATTAAGGTTCTAAGTGGGGAAGGTTAGGGAAGTGGAATTCGTCACTAACCCATCACCAACTGAACATCTCCCCATGCTGCTATTCCTGCCTTTGAACTGGAACAGCAGTCATAACCCTTCGGTTCCAGTTGCATGGGGGTACTGAGGCCAAATGGATTTGTATGAACCTGGAATTGTGGGTCCTTTGCTGGCCTACCACTGAGTCATTCCCAGCTCACCCACAACGTGACCTGCACTGAGCACATGCAGGGAGCAGTTCTGCAGAGTGCAAGACATGAACTGGCATTCCTGCACTGCTACTCAGCCTTTTGACCCCCCAACATAACCCCTATGCAGAACATAAGCAATAAAGAGCGACTTCTATATGCCCTCTTCACTAGGGGTGAACTTCACCCAAAATGCATAAAATCACCCACTGTTCTGCAACATACAGCCAGGTAAACGAGGATCAAGTTTCAACTGTAGGGCCTAATCCTGCAAACACTACCAAGTGTTATGCTTGTGAACCAGAGTTGTGCTTATGAACCAGAGTTGTTCCATTAAAGTCAATGAGACTACTCACAGTAAAAAGGTAATGGCAGGACCACACTCTTAGTTCTGAATTTCCTCACTTCAGTGGATTTAAGACAGAACTTTTCTATCAGGTCAATTTCAATTTCTGAACATGGCTTAGTGAGTCATTTAAATTTTTTAGTCACTGGTTACTTTTAAACAGAAGAATCCAAAGTTCTCTCTCACAGAGAGAGAATGTGTATGAATGTTCAATCCACCTATAAACTGAGGAGCTGATTTTGCTGATAGACCCAATGGCTTCCTTAGGCCCCATAATATTCCATGTTAAATTCTCTCAGTCAATAACATTTTATAACAGAGTATTTTGTTAATACAATTTTAGGAACTTTTCGAAGTCCAGTAAAAGAGAGAGAGAGTTTACTCAACAGGAATATAAACAGGGCCCTAACATTCAGCAACTGTGGAAGTTGCCACAGAATCATGTTCCAGATGCTAAGATTTAATTTTTAAAAAATGGCAGCTAAGTAGTTCAGGATACCGGGCATTAGGCTTCTCAGGGTATATCTCAGGGTGGTGAGGCACCGAATGGTTACCTAGATAGGTGGTGGAATCTCTACCCTGAGAGGTTTTTAAGGCCCGGCTTGACAAAGCCCTGGCTGGGATGATTTAGTTGGTGTTGATCCTGCTTTGAGCAGGGGGTTGGACTAGATGACCTCCTGAGATCTCTTCCAACCGTAATATTCTATGATTCTATGATCCACAAATTAAGGAGTGATTGTAGTGCAGATTGGCATACCCATGTTAGCCTTAAGCTTGCTGGTGTGGGTAATAGCGGTAGTAAGGCCGTGGTGGCATAGGCTTTGGTGAGGGTTAGCTATCCTAGTATGAGCCCACCAGGGGCTCTGGGTACATATTGTGTTTGCTGGCATGTGCCAGGTTCCATGCCACTGTTTCTTCACTGATACTGTCTTGTGACCTGTGCTTGCTAGATTAAACCTATCATACCTTCATTTGTGGTGTAGGTGTACTTTAAGTCTAAAAAGTGACCAAGAAATGCTGAGCACCAATTCATTTCAACTTTAGGCATCCAAAGTTTCAAACATTACAGTGGTGAAGAAAATCGTTCGGTTGTGGACTGAGTGCAAACCAATTGCAAGGATATTTGCGTAAGTATGCAGTTAGCTAGAAACAATAGCTTTAATGGAAAGGTAAACTGCCCCATTCAGCCCAAAGATATATTAATTTTGAAAGCTAATGATGACCATTTAAATGTCAACATTGCTTAACCATTGATCATTTTAGGACTAACATCCAGTTAGTGTACTTCTCCAATAATCCCAGACTGCCTCCAAACCTTTCTAGCCTAGGAGACAAAACAAAAAAAGCCCATTTATCCCTGCGGACTCATCCTTGCAGCACTTCCTGCTGGTCTCTCAGGGAATTAGCTCAATTTCCAGCCCAGAGCACCCTCTGCAGGCTGGTGATCCACCTTACCGCTTGCTGTTGGCCCCCCATGTCCCTCCCTGGATCCAGTGCCCCCTGGCCATAACCCCTTTCTCTCAAGGTCTCCCCCTCCCAGGGGAACCCCCACCCACTATCCCCACCTCACCTCAGTATAAGGCTACTGCCAGTCATTGTCTAGCCCCCATGCCCTGGGGCAGACTGCAGTATCAGCCTACTCATCACTGGCAAGGTTGGGTTTGGACCTGCTGCCTTGGCCTACCCCTGGGCTGCCCTCTGCAACCCCCATTACCTGTTGCCTTCTGCTAGGCCACAGCCTGGGGCTTTCTAGGCTGGAGCTCCCCACCTCCTCTACCTTTCCCCAGCCCTGCACCACGCAGGTACCCTGTCTCCAGCTCCCTGCAGCCAGGCCCTTCTCCCTCTACAGGCAGAGAGAGACTGGGCTCCTGGCTCACAGCCTTTTTATACAGGCCAGCTGTGAACTGATTGTGGCGTGGCCCAGCTGCGGCTGCCTCCCTATCAGCCCAGCTTTTACAGTTGCAGCACTCTCCAGGGCTGCTTTTTAAACCTCTCAGGGCAGGAGAGGGTAACCACCCCGCTACAATCCCCTACTCACCTACCAAAGCAAGCAGCTTTGACAACTTCTGTGATGTAATTATGTGTTTTCCAAAAAAAATAAAGATTATGCAGGCTATTAAAAATTTAAAACGTAGAACCAACATAAATTCAGTTAGAAAATTACATAACAGAAATTATACAGTGCTGATGGTATCGTTCATGTTTATACTTAATTCCCCAAAATCTCAATATTTAATTTATCTGAAGTTGCTGAAGGATTTCCCTCCACTGCCCTGGCATGCTGCAGAATCCCAGTCTCTTGCTGTAGAATTCAGGTCAAGCTTCCCATGGAGTACAAAGATCCTTGACTATAAACGGTTCTTGTGAAGCCTTTAAACTCTACTGTATCACTCTGTAAAGAACTGCCAAAATTAACGTTTATCTGATAAATCCAAATGTGGTTAGAAAAACTATTTTCTTTAAAAAAAATCTAAATATGAATTTATAAAGATATAGTTTTGATTGAAAACACTAATAATCCATTCAGATTGGGTACAGACTATCAGACAACAAACACGTAGGGACTTTAAGGTATTTGGCACTAAAATAAAAATATTATCTGAAACAAGAAATGGACACATGTAAGAAAAATGAATCCTCTCAAAGGACCCATCCAAAGCCCACTGAAGGCAATGGATGGGCTCCCATTGATTTCAATGGGTTTGAGATCAGGGCCTAAAGGCATTAGTCCATTATTGACTAGAAGCCTGCAACATTTCATGTACATGAAAGACTATTTTTTAATCTTAGAAATGCAAAAATAAATCTGAACTAGTTTCTTTCCCATTTATGTTACTGCAATTTTAAAACAAATTTTAAAAAAATTATTTCTCTGTAGAGATATTTTATGCTAAATTTCAGCCCTTGGAATTTTTTCTGAGTTACTTAAGCCCTGAAAATAATGCTTTGTAATGGAAATGCATTCATGATATTGAATTGCCATAGCACAAATAACACTATATGAATATGAAACAGTAAAGTGATCATGTTCCCATTTATGTCAATGGGAAATTTTTGTCAGTGATAAAAATGCAAAAAACATGCTCTCAGGATTTCAAATAAAGATGCAATTTTCCAGTTGATTCTTGATACTTCAGAGCTAAAGGTTCATTTTAAGTGAAGGTTTCCTTTTGAAAGAAGAATTTACTTCAGGGTTTCTACCTTGTAACAACGTAGCACTGGAGGTGAATTGATTTGGAAACATTTGATATTCACCAGTGTTCTTAGACATGCTTCAGTCACTTTGAATCTGAACCATTTTCTCAGAGCCTGATCCTGAAAAAGTGTTGAGTGCATCCTGCAATGCGCCAAGCTCCTAACACAGTGAATAGGAGCTGAAGTTACTGAAGCCTTCCAGGAAGGGCACAGCACCTTGGTGGATCAGCCCACTGGTCAAAATAATCAGAGTGCAGGAAGCTGCTTTAATCTCTTAATGTTCCATTATGCCTAAAAGGCTCCAGTATTTCATGTGAAAACTAAATTTATCTGGAAGGTAAATAAATGTAAAGAACACTAACTCAGCAGATGATAAGTGTCAGAAAAGGAACCGTGTTTTTCCTAGGCCTCCAAATTTTCTAATAATTATTTTCAGATGTCTAAAAATTTATATTTTACGTAACATGGCACAACCCTTCAGAGAGTGCATGATCATGGCCCACAAATTATAGGTGGATCTGCTTGGGCAGATTCCTGCACCCAAGCAGTGTCCCACTGACTTCAAAGGGGCTCTGCACAGGCACAAGGGTATGTCCACAGGTATCAGTTGTAGGATCAAGCAATTTTGCCTCATGATGTACCTCTGCCTCTGGTTATATCATAATAAACCCCAGCCTGTAGCATGGCTGGATTATAGCAGGCCAGATTCTGCCAACCTTATTCAAGCTGAATTGTATCTTATTCCACAAGTAGTCCCAGTGTAATCAATGTACAGCTCAATCTGAACAGAGTGGCAGAATCCCACCTGACTGTTGCAGAGATGCGCCTGTACTAAATATCCACACATTACGCATGTCCTCATTTTTGGATGTAATTCATTTGCCTCCTTTTATGAGAGTGACATTTCTTTCACTTTCAATTGAAACCTGGAACCCAGTCATGTGTCAGGACTGCGTCAAGTCAAATGAAGCATTGCCATGTCATTGTGTTATACAAAGCACGGCAGGGTCTCACGTAGCCTGATGTAATACAAATCATACATTCCATTCTATCAACCATCATTTTTGTTATCGTTAAGCAGAAAATATGCAGTTAAGAAGCAAAATATACTTCCCGATAGGTCACTGGGTTACTCTTATTTAACCAAATTAATGTCACTATTAATTCAACATTGCACATTCTTTTTTTTTTAATTCATTAAAACTTAGGGCTATCTGATGATATCAGTTAAAGGGCAATTTAAAATACTTTTAAAAAAAATCTACCTGAAGTTAAAGATCTGAAAACCTTATTATTCAAATCTTCTGCTCCAAAATATTCAGTAATTGTGAACACTGGTCCCTGTTTTCTCAATGAAACATTCACATGCAAAATGACTCTTTAGCTGTGTCAGTAACCGTTGTCATGTTGGAGGCTTAGCTTAAGCATCTTTGTTTGTTTTGTTTCCATTTAGTGATCTGAGACCCAATGGGGAATGGCAGATACTACTATTTTTTTTCCATGTGTGGAGTTTGACATTGGTCTCTGCCAGCTTTAACTTCACTGTCTCTATTTCTTTCCCACTACTCTTTTAGGATCTTCAGCTGTTTCCTCCTGGTTTTGTTTACCTTTCTTTTCTGATTTTGTTTCAGCCTTCACTGCTTTCTCCTCCTTCACTTTCGGTTTGGCCTTTATTAACCCAATGTCCTCTTCTTTTGTTTCTGTCTGCTTGCCTTTTTTGGCTATCTTTGATTCAGCTTTTCCCTCTTTAACTTCCTTTTTAACTTTTTCTTCAACTTTGGTGCTTTTTGCTTTCTTCTCTTCTGCACGTAATAAAGAAATGTGTTAAAATCATCCTTTCCTGAATAAATAACATCAAGCAATTTAAATTCAAATTATCACAATGTATTATTTCTTTAGTGCTTTGTACACAATGACAACAAAATGCAGGTAGTCCCTGCCCTGAACAGCTTACCGTCTAATCAAGATGGACACAGAGAACAAGACAGAATGGGAAGCCCAAAGGAACACTCTAATCAAACTAGTGGATAAAATACTCAACAATTCTATTCCTTTTATAAAGTGTATTAATGATATACAGTGCCTGTCATTATGAAGAGGGGAGGAATGTTCTTCCTGCCATGGCATAGGACTGGGAGTCAAGTGACTCATTCCTGGTGATGCCGCGAGTTTGTTCTGTTACAATGGGCAACTTACAACCAGTTTCTGCGTCAGCTGCCCTATATGTAACATTGGAGATTATGACAGTGCTCTGCTTTGCTGGTATATTACATGGCTTTGTTCATTAAAGTTTTTTAAGTTCTTTGAGATCTACACAAGTGAAACATTTTCACTGTATCTGGTAGCACTTAGATCCAGGCAGGAAATGACTTTCCCATCTCATGAGAATTTTTGAGATAATGAAAATTTGTTACATTCTGAGTTGGGACAAAAAGACAAAAATCTCAAAAAAAATTGCAAACTGAAAAGCTGAAAAAAATTTCAGATAGGTTAATCAACACATTTCATTTTGATAATTTTGATATTCATTTTGACTGACTTTTTTCAACTTTTTAATTTTTTTTACTATCAATTTACTTTTCAACATGAAAAGTCAATTTTTCAAACTTTTCCCCCAAATCAACCCTTTCCCATAGAAAGATTCATTTTTGATGAATCAGTGTTTTCTGATGAAAAAAATATCCATGGAAAATTTTCTGATCAAGTAATGAATTAAGCTTCACAACACCTGCCTGACTGGGAATTAGAAAATTATTATAATTCTTTCAAGTATGTGTAAAAGGGGAAACACACAATGATTAAAGATCCCATCAATTACCCATTAAAGTCAATGGAGAGATTCCCATTATTTTCAGTGGAGCTGGATCAGGACCTCCATGACTTGCCAATGGTCAGAGTAGCCAGTTAGTGACACGGTCAGAAGTATAATGTAGCAGTCCCGACTGTTCATTCACTGTACTTTCCACTGGGCACACTGGCCCTGATTCAGCCATGCAAAACTGGAGTAATGTCACGATGGATCATGTCTACTGGATCCAAGCTTTGCAATTCAAGCATATATGTAGCCAGTCATTAATAGAAAACATCTTTAAGAACTGCAATATGGTACAATTTCTAGTTTAGTTAGGTCAGGCTGGGTAACACCTATACATAAGCTGCAGTTTTCTACAACATCTTCTCTTAATAAAATCATTGTGATTATTAATAATGTCTAGCCTGATCTGGTGAAGAACAGATTTTCAGAGTTCTTTTTTATTCTTAAACGGCTCCCTCTAATTAAGAGCACCCGTAGTACACTTCTGCCAGTGCATCAGTAACCTCGCCAACCTTATGATACCTTGAATCTAGAGAGTAAGACCAAGTTTGGTAATCATGAATCATCCATGATTTTGTCTGGCAATGTTGTGACATCATCATAGGTGATGGCTCGAATTATGTATCATAGCCTCACTAACTAGCATCATCAACTGATACTCCCACCGCAGACTGTATCAGATTGGTCTCTAGGCAATTACACATTAAAGATTGTGGAAGCTACTAAAAACAGTTTTCAGATGTAGTCATCCAGGGGTCAATCTGATACATAGTCTGTAGTGGGAATGTCAGGCACTTTACAGGATGGGGCACTAAATAGAGAACATGTCTAATCAAGGCACATGCAGTTGTAGCTGGGTCAGTCCCAGGATATTAGAGAGACAAGGCAGGTGAGATAATATCTTTTATTAGAGCAACTTCTATTGGTGAGAGAGAAGAGCTTTCAAACCACACAGAGCTCTTCTTCAGGTCTGGAAAACTAATTAAGCCATAAGCAGACACTTCGAGCTACATCAGGAGCATAATAAATTGTGTGGTTTTTCAGAGCCCAATCTCCAAATTCTGTTTATGTGCCTGTAAATGAAGTTGATAGGAGCTGAGGGTATGTGCTTGAGGGTAGAACTTACCCCTCTCCAAGTGTGCTACTTCTGGAACTCTCAAGTTTATTTAACCTCGAGGCAGAACTCTGGAAGTTGCTGCAAAACTCTTGTCTCCCATAACGTGGTGGCACAGAAATTCTCGCTAAACCACTGGGCCTATTAAACTGATTTTAACAATATGGAAACTGAAATTATCGATGACACCAGAAAACTACTGTTTATACAACAGCCAGTTCCCAACTCCAAACAAAGTCACAACACTCTGGATAGAAGTGGTTTCCATTATATGAAGGGCTTACAATTTGGTTCAATAGCTCTCAGTATCCACACTATAAAAATTGTTCCAACACCCCTGCTAAAATTCCTGGCTGATCTTGTAATTGACGCTTAATAAGCATGCTCTTGACTTTCTCTGTGATACAGTAGCACATGCTTTTATTTTGATTATCTTAAACAATCTTAAAGAAGATTCAACAAGTATATTTTATTTAATCAAAATTGCCAGTATATAGCTTACTTTCAGATACATTCACTCTCTGCTTACTCAAAAGAAAGGTTAAACTTTTCAGTATAAATTGTTGTAAAATCAAAATGTAATGAAAAGGAATAGTTACCTTTAGGAGGAGCTTTCTTTTCAACTTTTTCCTCTCTTTCAGGTTTGTCTTTTTGAATGACTAAAAATCAACAAAAATTATACTTTTCTTTACAAAAATTGCTGTGAAAAGGAGTTGCCAAAACATAACATGACACTTCTCGCTAACCTATGTCTATTTCATGTATTTACAGTTTACTTCATATTTCCCTCTTTTAAAAAAAGGCCCTGGGTTGTATGAGTCAGTTACATACATATAAATTGGTGATGTTTTAGCAGCTATCAAACTGAACTCCAAGGTGGCATGCAGATTTAAATCACTTTTCCATGAGGTTTCATTCTGCAACACAGAAGCAGATCAATATTCTACTCTGATAGTTCTCTCCTTCCTCTCCCTGATTACCATTAAGCCATATTTTACAGGAACAAAACGGCCCTGAAAGTTATCTTCACTTCAGTCAAGTAGCAGCTAAATAACAGCAACATTCTCTTTTAACACATTCCACTCTGGAATGGGTGTATGCGTCTTAGCTGATGTGTTTAGATGGTGTTCTTGCCAATATATGTTCTTAGGCCCCTTTATCTGGGAAAAAAAGCTACCTTGAAGTCTGGTTACTCAGCCTTCAGAGGATCTCCTATGAGTAGGAGGAATTTTAAATGGTTTAGAACCATCATAATGGCTCCTACACCACAATCTCTCCTTGAAGCTGGCATTACATGTGCCCCTGTGATCCCCAGCTGCTGGAATGACCCTTAGCACTACTGGCAGCTGACATGACATAGAACAAATCTCAGATAAGATGAGAAGTGGCCTGACACACACTGATGCAGGAAATGTGTGTGAGGGAGGGGCAGCTCAAATTAATGAGATGCACACTAAGCAGATTCACAGGAACTGTTGATGCACAGAATCCTCCCCCAGGATTTAGACCTGGTCTATACTAGAAAATTAGATTGATTTAATTAAGCTGGTCAGGGATGTGAAAAATCCACACCCAAGTGGCGTAGTTAAACCAACCTAAGTCCCCATGTAGACAGCACTGAGTGGATGGAAGAATCCTTCCAGGATCCTAGCAACCATCCCTCGGGGAGGTGAATTACTTATGCTGACCGAAGAATCCCTCCCATTAATGTATATCATGTCTACATTACTACAGCTGCAGTGGCGCAGCTGTGCCACTGCAGCATTTTAAGTGTAGACAAGCTCTTAGAGAGAAATGGAATGGAATGTCTCCCTAGCTACTAACACAGCCAAAGCGCCAACAGTTAACCAAGCAGAACTCTTCACGAAATATGGTGTCCAGTCACGGGCACATTTAATAGATGGATAGAAAGGCAGAGCATTCATTAGGGATGTCTGAATCTCATGGAGCTTGGGGTGGAGAGAGTTGTGGGGGGGGTTGCATTCTCAAGACTAAATTGAGTTTGTGAATTTTTATTTTCTATGAAAACCATCCCTGGTTTACATCAGGGTGATTCAATTTTTAAAAAAAAAACACACTTTTCTATCTAAGGAAAGTTTGTGCTACACATTTAAGAAAGAAGAACCAGCTGCATCCCCTCCCTAAAAGAGATACTGGATAGTGGCTGCCTTTTATTATTATATTTATGTTTTCATTCACATTTTTCTCCGCACTTCCACATCCTTTTTCCATAACTTTCCTTAGTGGAATGTAAACCCAAAAAAGTCTGATTCAAACATTCCAATCCACTGTGTCACTGTGTTTGAACAGCTTCAAAATCAAGCAAAATTAATTCCTGAGAGCCTATTTTCACTCCACTAGCATATAAATGGTTCCAGATCTAATCCTAGTCTGACTAAAAAATAAGGAGGAGACAAAGATTAGAGACTAAGGTTACATCTTCATGATAGAGTCAATCCGGGTGATCAGCACCCAAATCTAAGCAAGTAGGTTAACTTAGCATGAGTGTGAGTGTTCTGCACTAAAAAACCCTACCCACATTTTCATGTTCTCATGAAATCATTCTGCACTCACTTGTGTTTGTCTGGGGCATATCCCATGGTTCTTTGGATACACTCTAGGATTCATTTCCACTCAGTTGTGCCAACTGCAGGAGATGCTGTCTGTCCTTTGGAGGGAATTTTGGGAAGGATACTGGAGGACAATCAGCACTTGACTGATTTTGCCTTAGTCATCACAGTGAAATAAATGGGTACCAGCCAGCGTTAAATCAGAGCCCAGGCTCAGTCTAACTGATATTCCCAGCCAAAGTCATATAGCCCTGGATTAATGCGCATCCACCCCCAAATCAGCTGTTTTTCTGTGTGAGTGAAAAGGGGGAGGAGTTGTGGTTAAAACCCAGTTATGAGCCCAGCTTGTCTAGGCAGTGAAGATGTACCCTAATTCAACCTAGTAAAGCAGAATCTGGTACCCCTAAAAACAAAGCCTTTAAGACAAAAGAAAATATGTAGAAACCCACAGTCAATCATCAAAGAATTATAAATGCTATGGTCAACAAAATGAATTGGTGGAGCAGGCTAAATTGATTCGGAAAGTCTCTTGTCTGAAGTATATTTAAAGATAGGATTTTCAGTTGAAACAATACCAGAAACCCACCCCCTCATGCCCTCTTGCCCCAGAATATGTGTGGCCATTGGAAGATTTGTACATTTTATCCAAGGCATATTTGCCTTGCTAGAGAGGAAAAGTGCAATTTCTATCAGTGAAAAACTGCACAGATCATGTGCTGGAACAAAAAGATTGTTGCAATAAATAAAAGCAAGAAAATTAACAGCTATTTTTGGATATAAGAGAAGACACAAAGCAAGGGATGGTAAACACCATCTCAGAAAAGTATACACTAAATTGAAAACTGATACAAGAGAGAAAGCCTTTGTTATAGTCAAATCCCTGAATCCAATTTTGGAGAAGAGGACAACAAGAAACAAAAACACAATACTCAGTTGCTCATTACTCTAGCTACGCAAGAATGGTTCATGGACTCCTTGTATTAGAAAACAAGAGAACTAAGCATGAAATATGTTGTACAAAACTTAAGACAGGAACTGCTCAAGGCCTTTAGCCAAATATAGGATTGCCAAATTTCTAATCACACAAAACCGAACACCCTAGCCCTGCCCCTTCTCCAAGGCCCCGTCCCCTTCTCTGATCTTTCCCCGAGGCCCCGCCCCTGCTCACTACATTCCCCCCTCCTTCGGTGGCTCGCTCTCCCCCACCCTCACTCACTTTCAATGGGCTGGAGCAGGGGGTTGGGGTGCATGTGAGGGTGAGAGCTCTGACTGGGGGTGCAGGTTCTGGGGTGGGGCTGGGGATGAAGGGTTTGGGTGCAAGAGGGGGCTCCATGCTGGGGGGTAGGGCTGAGGGATTCGGAATGTAGGAGAGGGCTGTGGGTTGAGGCAGGGTGTTGGGGTACAGGAGGGGATATGGGCTCTGGGCTGGGGGTGTGCCTGTCCTGGCTCCATGCTGCACTCCAGAAGGGTCCAGCAGGTCCAGCTCCAAGGCGGGGAGGAGGGGCAGTAGGCTTTGCAAGCTGCTCTCGCCCGCAGGCACCGTTCCCACATCTCCCTTTCGCGGCGATTCCCAGACAATGGGAGTGCAGAGCCAGTGCTGGGGGGGGCACAGTGGGCACAGCTCTGTGGCCCCCCTGCCTAGGAGCCGGACCTGCTGGATGCTTCTGAGGTGCAGTGCAGTGCCAGGACAGGTAGGGACTAGCCTGCTTTAGACCTGCAGCACCACCAACCAGGAGTTGCCTGAGGTAACCCCTCATCCCTGGCCTCACCCCAGATGCCTGAAACCCCAGCCGTAACCCTCACCCCCCCTCGCACCCCAACCCCCTGTCCCATCCCAGAGACCCCTCCACACCTTGAACTGCTCATCCCCGGCCCCACTCCAGAGCCCATATCACTGCTGACTAGACTTTTAAATGGCCCAGTCAGTGGTGCTGACCGGAGCCACCAGGGTCCCTTTTCGACTCGGCATTCCAGTCAAAAACTGGACATCTGGCAACCCTAGCCAAATAGGCCCAAAGAAAGATTAGTTAATCATCAGAGAAGTCATGCTGAAACAACTACACACCCTAAACAGACCTCCATACCCAAAAAAGAAAAAAAAAACAAAACCCATAAAATAATACTAAATCTAAAACTAATCAATAATTACCTTTTGGAGGTGCTTTTTCAGATTTCTCCTGTTTTTCAGGTTTGGTTTTGTGAGCAACTAGAAATAAACAGACATGATATTGTACTTATTTAAAAAGACAAAGAGTTCAGATGAAATGAGTAAGGAAAAAACTATATCAATTGACATCTGGATGCTGGGGCCTGATTGTGTGAAGGAGGAATTGAGCACATTCAGCTACCATTCACTTCAACTTACAAGACTGTTCCCAAATTAGAGATCTCACATTTTGTGACATTTATAGATGTAGTTCATCAGAGTTCTCATTTAAAGCTCTACTCGGGAGGAAAATTATGTTTCACTGACATTGCATGATCCTTTGCAAGAGGGCACACTGAAGGCAGCCTTGGAATAGAGTTCCACAGCCAAAGACACCTCACAACTGAGGGTTACCTTGGTAGTGAAGACAAGCCCTGAGTGTAAGTCAATTTAAGTTATGCTACTTCAGCTATGTGAATAACATAGCTGAGGTTGACTTACCCCAGCGTCTTCACTATGCTGCGTCAATGGGAGACACTCTCTGGTCTATTTACCCTACTCTTTTTGGGGAGTTGGAGTACCAGGATCAACCAAAGAGCACTCTGCCATTGATTTAGTGCAGGAGTGGGAAAACCTTTTGGCCCAAGGGCCACATCAGGGTTGCACAACTGTATGGAGGGTTGGGTAGGGAAGGCTGTGCCTCCCCAAACAGCCTGGTCCCCACCCCCTACCTGCCCCCTCTCACTTCCTGCCCCCTGACTGCCCCTCTCAAAATCCCCAACCCATCCAATCCGACTTCTCCTTGTCCCCTGACTGCCCTCCCAACCCCTATCCACATCCTTGCCCCCTAACAGGAACCCTGGGACTCCCACTTCCAATCCTCCCTGTTCCCCATACCCTGACCACCACCACCCCAGAACCTCCACCCCATCCAACCACCCCCTCCTTCCTGACTGCCCCCCAGGACCCGTTGCTTCCTTACCCAACCCCCTCACTCCCCACCCCCTCACCAGCAGCAGGAACTTGCAGCCGCAACATCTGGCCAGAGCCATCTGCACTCCCCACACTGCCCCGCGGGAGCAGAGGGCCAGAGCGTGGCCCACATGGCGGTGTGGCTGCAGGGGAGGAGGGGCAGCTGGGGAGGGGCCGGGGACTAGGATCCCTGTTTGGGAGCTCAGGGGCTGGGCTGGACAGTCCCGCAGGCTGGATGTGGCTCATGGGCCATAGTTTGCCCACGTCTGATTTAGTGGGTCTTCACTAGACATGCTAAACTGACACTCGCTGTAGTGGTTTAAGTTAAGACGGCCCTCATTTTGGTAGGAAGTAGTGCAAAGTAATAACAGTCACATAATCAATCATTAATATTTGGAGATGGAGAGAATACTAGCCAGGAAGAGACCAGGCACTACATGGACTTCTCATTTTTTTCTTTAGCCAGTAGCCCGAGTCACATTCTATAGCCCAAAGGTAATTGTAGAGTTGGAAATCCCAGTGTGGTTTCTCTCTCTGCCAGCAGCCAAAAACGCCCCCTGTGGCAGTTTTAGAGACTTTCACTTTACTGTCTATTTACATTATAAGATGCTTAGGGAAGGACCGAGTTTTCTCCCAGTATTGAACAGCACTGATCACACCAATGGCTTAACAAAAAATAAAAAGTAAAAGGATTTACTAAGGAAAAGGATTTATTGATATCACTGTAAGTGATATCCTGGACCAGTAGATGTTAGTAGGACAGAACCATTAGGCTGTAAGCTCTCTACAGACACACAATACAGGCCCCTGCCCTAAAAGCACAAAGCACAGTTTGGAGCATAAAATAAATGAGTAGTTCTACATCAACTAGAAATTATGGGCCTGATGCAGGAAATTCTGAGTGAAATTCTATGCTCTATCTTATGCAGGAGGCCAAACTAGATTATCATAATGGTCCCTTCCGACCTTAAAATATATTGCAATCTTAGATCTGCTCCAACAGTAATAATGCAAACACTGAAGTTTGTGCAAAGTTTGACAAATTCACAAATTGTGCCCAGATTGCAATTTTGCTGGTCTTAGAACCATAAAATATCAGGGTTGGAAAGGACCTCAGGAGGTCATCTAGTCCAACCCCCTGCTCAAAGAGGGAACCAATCCCCAGAGAGATTTTTGCCCAGATACCTAAATGGCCCTCTCAAGGATTAAACTTGCAACCATGCATTTAGCAAGCTGATGCTCAGACCACTGAGCTATCCACTACTGCATAGATGTTTTCACAATAAAAATATTGGGGAAATGAACACATTCACCTCATGACAGCATTTTGCTAATTTCAATACGTAAACCAATGTTAAATGAAGATAATAGCAAAGCTCTTAAGGGTGGAAAAAAGAAGTGGAGGTGAAATAAAAAAGTGTTTAGTTTTCACAAGTCATGCCAAAACCAAAGATGTGATTCTACTAAATGCCAGCTTCACTGCTGGTGAGATTTGTTGACTCTCGCTAAGCTTTGTTTATGTGTTCAGATTATTTCAGCCAAAAGCTGTTTTGTCAATAGCACATCCATAGCCGGTTAACCTCCAGGTTAAGACATTTAAGAACTGAAGGTCCATGAAATCACTGAAATCTAATTATACTGGAAGGTACCTATACATTTTTATATGGAAAAAACAGAATAATCCAGACGTACAAATATTACCTTCCTACTCACCTCAGGCAAGTTCTTATTTTGTTTGACTGTCAAGTATAATAATGATAGGGGTTTTACTATTATAACTCATCAACATAAAGGGCATGTGAGTAGATTTTGTGGTTTGGATTTATTTTAATGGCATTTTCACAGTACAGTCATCTACTGGAGTTAAAAGGTACCAATGAAATAGTTCATATGACAGTGGGCATCTGGAGAGGTCACTGAGACCACTCAAGATGTCAAAATGTATGCAACATGAGAATAGAGTCTGTAAACAGATGTATGCACCATCTCTAAGGTCTCCCGTGTCTGTTTTCATTTCCCAACCCTACCAAAATACAACGTGCCTTTATGGCACAACAGTGGTACCATGAGAGTAGCTAACCAAGAAGCGTCAAGCTAACAGAGTTGACAAGTTGAACAACTGCCCTAGGAATGCTGCAATCAGGTAATTTTGTTGTTGTTTGTTTGTTTTAATTATGCAGTTGCTTCTGAAGCCTGGATAAAAAACAACATTTTTATTATCTACTAATGATAGTACCTCTGTTTAATTACATATGTAATTGTGAGGTCATACTAACTATCACACTTTATTTTATTTTAAGCTTCCATTTCACAAATAAAAATAAAGCATATTCTTGTGGGTTTCTGTCTCTCACTTCTCAACACACCCAAGTCAGGCAATAATCCCTCCACAATGCACCCACTGGAATATTTTACAGTGTGGGTTCCCATGTTTCGAAGTTAGCCACGCACAATTGCACCCATGCATTTGTGCATGCTTACTTGACACACACAAATACCCAGCATGCACATGCACATGACTAACTGTATACCAAAATGGGTTTGTGCATGTGAAAACACCTGTATATATCTGGTATAGGGGGGCATATCATTATTCAGGCATACAGAATTGTATGCATGCACTTGTGTGCTTACAAGACAGTACACACACACACATCCCTGTATTTTCAGAACCTGTTATTTTTTACTGATGTTTCAAAAAAATATGGTATACATTGATTTGGCACGGATCCATCTTCTAAGTGTTTTTCATTAGTCCTATTCTCTAATACTTATGTTGCAGATCTGCTTACTCCTTATCTAGTTTTAAACATTTTTCATGTTTTCCACCTCACTAACTTTATTTAAATTTTATCTTTGAAAATAATCAGAGAATATGCCATGTTTTACCTGAATACCCATATTTAATATACTTTTATATTTGCAGGTTATTGTGTCATTAAAATATACTGGACCCGATTCTCCACTCCCTTGCATCTCATGCAGGCATCATCACCTGTGCAACATGCATGTAAAATGCAACCAAGTTAGAATAGTTGGGCCAGATATTCAGCTAATGCAAACTGGCATAGCTCTGCTAACTTCAATGAAAATACACTGCTTCACACCAGCAGAGGATCTGGCCCGTAGTGTTTATGCTGACTTTTCACAGGTTTAAAGGACTATATGATATGCAAAGGAGTGGAGAATCAGGCCTGGTGTACCCTGAAAAGTATTGAAAGATCATGAAGAGAAATAATTACCTATGAGTTTTTCTTTCTTTTCAGGTTTTTCTGGTCTTTCAGATTTGTCTTTGTACATCGCTATGAAGAAATAAACATTTATATTTGTAATAACAGATTTCACAAACTCAGAAATTAAAATAATTCTACAGTAAGACACAAAACCAAACAGTGACTCTGAGCTGCTAATTTGTACTATATACCATATACTCACCAAAGCATATCCCCAGAAAACTGCCAAGTGCAGGACTCAAACTCACAGTACAGGGGTGCTGTGTGGCTCCAAAGGCCACAACATATCACCTTCAGCCCCCTACTTATTCTGGGGACAGGCTGCCTGCACACATGCAGATAACTTTATGTGATTTACCAGCTCAGCTCGAGCCACATAGTAGATCCAACTTTTCCTTGGAGTACCTTTTAAAATATTCCTCCCTCAAAGGGCAGTGGGTTTTGGAAATTAGTTGAGATCAATTCTGAGCAGATGATACCAGTTTGAAGAAGATCAGAGAAATAGTTACACACACATACACACGCACACGAAAATTAGAGCAATAGTTATACACAAACAAACACACACACACTCACACACACAATGTGCACAAAAATAAGCACTGTAACATTTTGGCATTACATGGTTTTTTAAGATGGCTGTATCCCAGAAATACCTTGCTCAGATGACCTCAGACTAGGACCACCAACCCTACCTAGGACCTTCATGCAGCAAACAAATTTTCAAGACAATCTGAGTAAACATATAGATTTTGGAGCACTTAGAAAAGTCAGTTGTAAACCAGTAACATAGTCTCAAGCTTAACTCTAGTGGAGCTACCGCCTGACTATGGTAAAGCTCCTTTGTCAAACAAGAGGAAACAGACAAGATCTGTTAGGGAATGTTAATTACATATATAACTGGCAACAAAAATAAGAAAGCAGGGAGTATTGAGCCTCTTGCTTCCTTCAACAATAGGCTGATTGCTGCAGAATACGGGAGAATGCGAACTCCTGCTCTAACTAAATGACAAAACATTTATGTGGGTGGCTAATTATTTCCCACGTCTAGTATATCTTTCCCCCACCCCCTCACTAAACATTTTCTTAATCTTCATAATGGAAGATAATTAGAAATTGGAATACAATATTGTGTATTTGCCGCAGATTCAAATCTTGCAGATGAAATGCATTTAAATATGTAATCATGGACACAGTGGAACTCACAGGGATCTCAGATATGTCACAGTGGAACTGTGTTTAGAGTGAAGTATACTAGCAGTCCAGAATTGTTTGAATGTATTGCAATGTGAAAACAGCTATTTTACAAACAATGAACCTCCATTTACAGAGAAGTTGTTCATTAAAAAACAAACAACAGAATGGCTTCACAGTAAATAAGTGGCTTGGATTACAGGTGCAGAGAAGTAAGGAGTCAGAATCCCCATTGTACTGCTGTGCGAGCTACCTAGCCCTTGGCTCCAGCTGCACAGCACTCACTTACTTCCCACCCAGCAGTGGATGGAGCTTTGGTTCTGATTCCCAACATACTAGAGAGCACGAGAGTTCTGTAATTTGCTGTTGGCACAGACCATATAGGTCCTGAAACTAAGGGAATGGGGTTTCTGCCACACCCTCTGGCTTGAAGTGGTTTCCATCATATGCAGAGTTTACAATTTGGTTCAATGGCTCTCTGTACCCCCACTACACAAATTGTTCCAGCACCCCTAGCAGGCCAATAGCAAATTACTACCTCTCAGTGCAAGAATGAAACGAGGAAGAAATTCTTCCACAGAGGGATGCTGTTGAGGCACGATGACTCCAGGGGCTACTCCTATAATCTACTAATCATTCCTTGCTCAGGAGCGGACATAAAGACACAATCTATCACTTAGAGTTATGTACAGACACCCCCTGGGTTACGCAAATCCACACTTACTGAAAAAGTTCCATAAGCTAGAAATAGGAGGGTTGAGGGGGGTGCGGGGGAGGGTTTTGCGTAATGGTCAGGTATACGTTTCTGACTTACGCAAAATTTGAGTTAAGCAAGGCTTTCCGGAACTCTTGGGAAGTCGGGGAGTATCCGTAGTACAAATGAAAGAGAAACCTATATATTGCTCTAGGTACTTTTTATATAAGAACATAAGAATGGCCACACTGGATCAGACCAAAGGTCCATCTAACCCAGTATCCTGTCTTCTGACAGTGGCCAATGCCAGGTGCCCCTGAGGGAATGAGCAGAACAGCCCATTCCCACCTTCTGGCAAACAGAAGCTAGAGACACCATCCCTGACCATCCTGGCTAATAGCCATTGATGGACCTATCCTCCATGAATTTATCCAGTTCTTTTTTGAATCCTGTTATAGTCTCAGCTTTCACAACATCCTCTGGCAAAGAGTTCCACAGGTTGACTGTGCATTGTGTCAAGAAATACTTCCTTTTGTTTGTTTTAAACCTGCTGCCTATTAATTTCATTGGGTGACGCTTAGTTCTTGTGTTATGAGAAGGAGTAAATAACACTTCCTTGTTTACTTTCTCCATACCAGCCAGGATTTTATATATCTCTATCATATCCCCCCTAGTCGTCTCTTTTTCCAGCTGAAAAGTCCCAGTCTTATTAATCTCTCCTCATATGGAAATTGTTCTATGCCCCCAATAATTTTTGTTGCCCTTTTCTGAACGTTTTCCAATTCCAATATATCTTTTTTGAAATGGGGCTACCGCATCTGCATGCATGTGGGCATACCATGGATTTATACAGAGGCAATATGATATTTTCTATCTTATTATCTATCCCTTTCTTAATGATGCCCAACATTTTGTTTGCTTTTTAGACTGCTGCTGCACTTTCAGTGCATGTTTTCAAAGAACTATCCACAATGAGTCCAAGATCTCCTTCTTGAATGGCAACAGCTAATTTAGACCCCATCATCTTATATGTATACTTGGAATTATGTTTTCCAGTGCGTATTACTTTGAATGTATCAACACTGAATTTCATCTGCCATTGTGTTGCCCAGTCACCCAGTTTTTTAGAGATCCCTTTGTAACTCTTCACAGTCTGCTTTGGATTTCACTATCTTGGGTAGTTTTGTACCATCTACAAATTTTTCTACCACATTGTTTACCCCTTTTTCCAGATCATTTATGAATATGTTGAATACTACCGGTCCCAGTATAGACCCCTAGGATACATCACTATGTACCTCTCTCCATTCTGAAAATGACTATTTATTCTTACCCTTTGTTGCTTATCTTTTAACCAGTTACTGATCCATGAGAGGACCTCCCCTCTTATCCCATGACAGCTTACTTTGTTTAAGAGCCTTTAGTGAGGGACCTTGTCAAAGGCTTTCTGAAAATCTAAGTACACTATATCCACCGGATCTCCCTTGTCCACATGCTTGTTGACCACTTAAGAATTCTAAGAGATTGGTGAGGCATAATTTCCCTTTACAAAAACCATGCTGACTCTTCCCCAACAAATCATGTTAATCTATGAGTCTGATAATTCTGTTCTTAAACCCAATAATGAAGTTAGTTTTACTGGCCTGTAATTGCCAGGATCACCTCTGGAGCCTTTTTTTTAATTTAAATTACCATCACATTAGCTATCCTCCAGTCATCTGGTACAGAAGCTGATTTAAATGATAGGTTACATACCACAATTAGTAGTTATGTAATTTCACATTTGAGTTCCTTCAGAACTCTTGGGCAGGAGCAGCACGTTTGTAGAAATTTTGGTGGTGCCCAGAAGGCCCAGAGCCCACCCCACAAAACTCCGCCCTCCCAAACTCCACCTCGCACCTGCCTAAGTCTCTGGGAGGAAGTTTGGGTGGGGGGAGGGGGCCTGGGGTGCAGGTCCTGGGATGCGGCAGGGGACTGAGGTGCAGGAGGAGTGCAGGGTGCTGACTCTGGGAGGGAGTTTGGGTGCGGGAGGGGTGAGAGTTTGGGCTCTGGGAGGGAGTTTGGGTGGCAGAGAGGGTCTGGGGTGAAGGCTCTGGGATGGAGTTTGGGTGGGGGTGGAGAAGAGGGTGACGGGTGCAGACTCTGGGACGGAGTTTGGTTGCAGGCTCTGGGAGGGAGGCTGGGGATGGGAAGAGGTGTAGAGGACTGGGGTGCAGGCTCTGGGATGGAGTTTGGTTGCAGGCTCTGGGAGGGAGGCTGGGGATGGGAAGAGGTGTAGAGGACTGGGGTGCAGGCTCTGGGATGGAGTTTGGGTGATGGATGCAGGCTCTGGGCTGGGGCAGGGGGTGGAGGTGCAGGAGGGGGTGAGGTGTGCAGGCTCTGGGACAGAGTTTGGGTGCAGCCTCTGGGCTGGGGGTGGGGGTGCAGGCTCTGGAGGGAGTTTGGGGGGCAGAAGGGGGTGTGTGGGAATGGGGAGGGATGAAGGCTTTAGGAGGGAGTTTGGGGGCAGGAGGGGGTGTGTGGGAAGAGTGAGGGGGTGGAGGCTGTGGGAGGGATTTTGGAGGCAGAAGGGGATGTGTGGGAAGAGGATAGGGGTGCAGTCACCATGGGCCCATAGAAATAGCCACCTATGCTCTTGGGTGAATACCATCTGATCCTGGTGACTTATTACTGTTTAAGTTATCAATTTATTTCAAAATCTCCTCTAATGATACCTCAGTCTAGGACAGTTCCTCAGATTTGCCACCTAAAAAGAATGGCTCAGGTTTGGGAATCTCCCTCACATCCTCAGCCATGAAGACCAATGCAAATAATTCACATAGTTTCTCCATGACGGCTTTATCGTTCCTGAGTGCTCCTTTAGCACCTCAATCATCCAGTGGCCCCACTGGTTGTTTAGCAGGCTTTCTGCATCTGCTGTACTTAAATTTTTTTTGTCTTATTACTTTTTTGAGTCTTTGGCTAGCTGTTCTTCAAATTCTTTTTTGGCCTTCCTAATTATATTTTTACACTTCATTTGCCAAAGTTTGTGCTACTTTCTATTTTCCTCAATAGGTTTAACTTCCACTGTTTAAAGGATGCCTTTTTGCCTCTCACTGCTTCTTTTACTTTGTTGTGTAGCCACAATGGCACTTTTTGGTTCTCTTACTATGTGTTTTAGTTTGGGGTATACATTTAAGTTGAGCTTCTATTATGGTGTATTTTAGAAGTTTCCATGTAGCTCGAAGGGATTTCACTTTTGGCACTGTACCTTTTAATTTCTGTTTCACTAAACTCCTCATTTCTGCATAGTTCTGAAAGCAAATACTAATGTGGTGGGGTGTGGTGGTGTTTTCCCCACCACAGGGATGTTAAATTTAATCATATTATGGTCACTATTATCAAGTGGTTCAACTACATTCACCTCCTGGACCAGATCCTGTGCTCCACTTAGGACTAAATTAAGAACTGCCTCTCCCCTTGTGGGTTCCAGGACAAGCTGCTTCAAGAAACAGTCATTTAAGGGGTCAAGAAACTTTATCTCTACATCCCGTCCTGAGGTGACATGTACCCAACCAATGTGGGGACAGTTGAAATCCCCCATTATTATTCATTTTTTTATTTTTATAGCCTCTCTAATCTTCCTGACATTTCACAGTCACTATCACCATCCTGGTCAGATGGTCAGTAGTATATTCCTGCTGCTATATTCTATAAGTTTAAAAAACAACATAAAGCATCTATCAATCCATCAGCATTCATGTTGCACTCCCCATCAGTACCCAGTCTGGGCTGGGGAAGCTAATGATCCAACCAGAGGACCAAATTCTGTGATGAGTCATGGTCATGTGCCACCTGAGAGACGTTGCACATACACTAAGAAGAAGATCTTAGCCTTTATGTTCAATAAAACCATACAGATATTTGATATATCCAAAAGTCCTTTAAAATCTCCACTCTCCATACAGTCATCCTTCATTATACTTCCTCCTTCCATGAAAATAAATGGACTTTGCAGCATGCCCTGAACATCAACAGATGAGGCTATTTTGGACCAAAGAGGAGTCAGAATGAATACCAATCTCAAGGACTGGACACCTACCTTTTGGTTGTTCTTTCCGTTCAATCTTCTCTTGTTTTTCAGGTTTCTCTTTGTGAATTACTAGAAATACATAATAGTGACATAGTCATCTCTGTTATATATGCCACAAATCTAACTATTCCTTCAAAATGATAAAGGGCAAGTATTTGCAAGATACAGTAATGGATTTCAGCTCTGAATCACAGATGCCAGTTTCTCATATATAACAGCAATATTTCTTAAATTTTCCTATTTGATTACACATACAACAGAAATATGGACCATTTTTTCTAACAAATGAGTCTGTTTATGCTTGTGAAAATTGTTGGATTGTGTATGTGCACCATAACGAACTATTCATCCACCTTAATCTCATTTGCAGGATTTGTTTTTGGCCCACTGAATAAGCATGCTGCTCCTGGATCCCAATGTGGGAAACTATTTTGACAGCAGCACTTTCTATTCTTAACAGAAAATGGCTCACACATTGCCTTCCAAGCTGTTTTTTATTTTTGGATGTTACTTCAACCAGAAAGATGGATTAGCAAGGGTACATGTCTGCAATAAGAACATAACATCAGAAGAATAGCTGTTTAAAACACAGATAGCTGCACATCCTGCCTTTAGCAAAGAGACTTGATGCCTGTAGATAGTCAGCTGCTGACTCACATTTTTGCATAAGAGTTTGGAATCACAGTTTCCCAGCTCATAAAGAACTGCATGTAAAAATGCCCACCCCCATAAAGGACTAAGTTGGTGGTGTTTCATGGAAAACAAAGAGACATTTTCTCTCCTCACCTCAATTTTCATACAGTTATGCCAAGTGGATGACTTGTCACTTTTGCATGCATATACAGAATGTTCCTGCTCTGCTCTACTCATAATTATTTTTTTAGCAAATTTTATTTTACCAGAGGTGCTAAGAAGAAGCACAAATGACGTGATTTTCTTGTTTAAATATTTCTTTCTAAAATCATGATGGTGTGTGTATTTCATTGAACCAAATGTTTGTTGCAAATGTTCCTTAATTTCATCATTTCCTCATAAGTAAAAATGTTAGCAAATAAAATTTCAATAACAACAAGCAAACAATTTTTATTACTACTCACTAGTGTAACAAGAAGAGGTAGAGGCTGGGACATTTCAAAGCCACCTGAAGGATTGGGATACTCAGTTTATACTGTAATAAATGGGAACTGAGGATGGGATTCAACTTTTAGGTGCCCAGAAAAATCACAGGAACAATATCACGATCCACAAAGCCCAGTTAGGCACCTAGGCTCCCTGTACAATGAATGGGGAAAGAGAAGTGCCTTAGAATGAGTCCACAAAAGCCCACACGCTAGATGGGGAGCCACCTACGCTAACCAATGGGAGTAACTGTCAAGACGGGTGTGTGCTAAATCCTACTCCTCTTTGGGACACAGCCCCTAAATTTGGGCTGCAGGGAAGTGTCTATCTCTGCTTAGTGAACAGGAACCTTCTGGACTCAGGCAGCTTAGGAGCCTCTTGCAGGAATGAGGAGAGGTGGTGGTGATGATGCAGCTGCTGCCATCCACCTTATAACTTTTAGCCCAGTGACAAGAGCACTTGCTTGGGATGTGGAAGCTTCAGGTTCAACTCTTTCGTCTGCCAGAGGTGGGAGACCGCTGTTTAAATCCTAAGGAGAGTTCTCTAACCACTGAGCTACAAGAAGGCCCCAGAGCAGACTGTCCCAATCTCTTGTGCTGAAGCTGTTCCACTGTGGATGTGGATAAATAATGAAAGTGATTGGAGCAGGGAGACTCCCTGGTGGACGCCTAAACCCTGAGTCATTCTCACTCTCTCTTCGGTCCAATAACTATTTAAGTATTTATCCACAGTGAAACAGTCATTTGGGTCAGAGAGAGAGAGAGAGAGAGAACAAGTGAAAGAATGGATCTGTAGTCCAGTAGTTAGGGCAAAAGCTTCCACAAGGGAGATGAAGGGATGCCCCACATCGGATTATCCGATAGTTCACTGTTAGAGCACTCTTCTGAGATGTGGGAATTGAACCCAGGTCTATCACATCCCAAGCAAGTGTCTATGTTAAAAGTTTTTAAAGGTGGCCACTCCTCTAGCCACCTTTTGAATGGGACCCAATCCAGAAAGCAGCCACTGAGCACTGCTGCCAGGTTGGGCCCTGTATGGGACTTAGGCAGACTATTGTCCATCTTCCTCCAGAGGGGGAATCACTCTGAGGCTTAGTGAGGAGATATACATCCAGACACATAGAGGGAGGCAGCAGGGCACGTGCCTAGAGGCAGAAACATAGGGGTGTCTATGGAACTTTTAGCCTAAAAACTTAGGTGCCAAATGAGTTTAGGTGCCTATTGGGTTTGGCAAGAGTTTTGCAGAATGCAGTGGAGCCAAAACTGGGATTAGGCCTGGTCTACACTACACGTTTAAACCGATTTTAGCAGCGTTAAACCGATTTAACGCTGTACCCGTCCACACTACGAGGCCCTTTATATCGATATAAAGGGCTCTTTAAATCGGTTTCTGTACTCCTCCCCAACGAGAGGAGTAGCGCTAAAATCAGTATTATCATATCGGATTAGGGTTAGTGTGGCCACAAATCGACGGTATTGGCCTCCGGGCGGTATCCCACAGTGCACCACTGTGACCGCTCTGGACAGCAATCTGAACTCGGATGCAGTGGCCAGGTAAACAGGAAAAGCCCCGCGAACTTTTGAATTTCATTTCCTGTTTGCCCAGCGTGGAGCTCTGATCAGCACGGGTGGCGATGCAGTCCCAAATCCAAAAAGAGCTCCAGCATGGACCGTACGGGAGATACTGGATCTGATTGCTTTATGGGGAGACAAATGTGTTCTATCAGAGCTCCATGACAGAAGACGAAATGCCAAAGCATTTGAAAAAAATCTCCAGGCTACACAGTGCTGCGTAACAAGCGTAACGGAAAGCCAAAGAATCAAATGGACGTTCATGGAGGGAGGGAGGGGGTACTGAGGACTCCAGCTATCCCACAGTCCACAGCAGTCTCCAAAAAATATTTACATTCTTGGCTGAGCTCCCAGTGCCTGTAGGTTCAAACACATTGCCCGGCGTGGTTCAGGGTATAGCTCGACAATTTACTCCCTCCCCCCCCACACATGAAAGAAAAGGGAAAGAAATCGTTTCTTGACTTCTTTCAATGTCACCCTATGTCTACTGAATGCTGCTGGTAGATGCGATGCTGTGGCAGTGAAGAGCGGTATCCACTCCTCTCCCCTCCCCGGTGGCAGATGGTGCAGAAGGACTGCTAGCTGTCCTTATTATCAGCCCGTGAGTGCTCCTTGCTGGCCTCAGGTGAGGCTGGCTGAGGGCACCTGGGTAAAAATAGGAATGATTCCCGGTCATTCCCAGTAGATGGTACAGAACAACTGGTAACCGTCCTCATCATAGCAACTGAGGGCTGAGCTCCATCAGCCCCCTCCCTTTCCTGTGTAAAGAAAAGATTCTGTACTGCCTGGACTATCATAGCAGCGGGATGCTGAGCTCCTCTCCCCCGCACCGCTTAATGTCCTGCCTGGACTGTCATAGCAGCGGGATGCTGGGCTCCTCTCCCCCACAACGCTTAATGTCCTGCCTGGACTGTCATAGCAGCAGGATGCTGGGCTCCTCTCCTCCACACTGCTTAATGTTCTGCCTGGACTGTCATAGCAGCGGGAGGCTGCCTCCTCCTCACTTTATCTCACTAACAAGTCACTGTTTCTTATTCCTGCATTCTTTATAACTTCATGACACAAATGGGGGGGACACTGCCACAGTAGCCCAGGAAGGTTGGGGAGGAGGGAAGCAACGGGTGGGGTTGTTGCAGGGGCAGCCCCCGTGAATGGCATGCAGCTCGTCATTTCTGCGGGATCTGACATGGAGCAGCTGTGCTCTCTGATACACCGGTTCTCTAGTACACTTGCCCCATATTCTAGGCAGGACTGACTATTTTTAGACACCATAAAGGAAGGATTGACTCGGGGAGTCATTCCCAGTTTTGCCTTTGCGCCCCCAGCTGACCTCAGCCAGGGGCACCCATGATAGCAGCAGACAGTACAGAACAACAGATAACCGTCATCTCATTGCCAATTTACAATGGCAGCAGATGGTACAGAAAGACTGATAACTGTCTCTGCTATCATGCAAAAGCAAGTGAATGCTGCTGTGTTGCGCTGCAGTATCGCCTCTGTCAGCGGCATCAGCTAGACATATGGTGACAGTAAAAAAAAAGCTGAATGGGCTCCATGGTTGCCGTGCTATGGCGTCTGCCAGGGCAATCCAGGGAAAAAGGGTGTGAAATGATTGTCTGCCATTGCTTTCCCAGAGGAAGGAAGGAATGATGACATTTACCCAGAACCACCCGCGACAATGATTTTTGCCCCATCAGGCACTGGGATCTCAACCCAGAATTCCAAGGGGTGGGGGAGACTGTGGGAACTATGAGATAGCTACGGAATAGCTACCCACAGTGCAATGCTCCGGAAATCGATGCTAGCCTCGGACCATGGACGCACACTGCCGAATTAATGTGCTTAGTGTGGCCGTGTGCACTCGACTTTATACAATCTGTTTTACAAAACCGGTTTATATAAAATCAGAATAATCCCGTAGTGTAGACGTACCCTTAGATGCCTAAGTCTGGGGTTTAGGTGCTAAAGTTTCTTGATGGATCTGGGCCGGGGTGTCCAAATCCCTTACGTGGCTTTGAAAACCACAGAAGGAATGTACTCTTGCAGGCTTTGGGGATTCAGTGTCTGTTTTAGGATGCTCAGTTATGTAATAAGGAAAAGTAAGGTGGTGTTCTCTGTCCTTACTGCTTTTGGCAGGGGTAAGGATGTTGAAGCAGTAACAGGACCGCATGCTCTTGCATGATGATTGCATGTAAAAAAGCAGCAGATTCAATTAGTGTGCACAACTTTTCACAGAGCTGTGCTGCCAGCTTTTGAGAGAAAGTCAGCACAATTCTGCAACTGACAGCTTTCCTATTGGTTGTTCATCCTCTGTGATGCATGAGCTTTTTTATGTTTGATGACACTCCTTGTAAATGCTAGAAAGAATGGCTGAACTATGCAGAACAGGGTGATGACCATTCCTGTGTCTTCTTGGCCATCAATGAAATGGCTGCACATGACCTATTAAGACTACTTAAGGTGTCATACATGTATATAGGAGACAAATCATCCTTCACAAAGGCCCCTTTCACTCCACTTCCCTATGGCATCTCCCTATTTCATGGTTTGGCATCAGAGACCAAAATGAACCTTGAAAGAGACATGTTGAGTATAAAGACACAAATTATGCAGAGAGGGCCTGATTCTCATTTACACTAAGTCCCATGTACACCCTCATGGTAGGCTGCATAAAGGGTCCTTAAAAGTAGTTATGAATGTAATTTATGCCCATTTTAAGGTCCTTTTGCATTACCAGAGTTATATAAAGTGACCTTAGCATAAATGAAAAGTATGTATGCTTCCATAGGCCGCAAGGTAAATGCAGGGAGCGCAGACAAATTGGCTTCTTCGTGAGCGATTAAAAGTAGTTTGATGAAGCTGGGCACGTAGCCTGGAATGTGGATAAGCATTTGGAAGGCTGGTATAAGCATAAAACATTTTTTTTTACAAGTTATAGGCTGAAGGAGTGCTCTAATTTGTCTGAGAGCCCTATCCTGCATGTTGGTATCACAGTAGCCTCAGAATATGCTAATCTCAGATTGTAGAGTTAAGCAATACCTCATATGGAGATGGTCAGAGCTATGACTTCAGGCAACAAATTTATCTGGGAAGGGCAGGTGTTGCCAAAATTAAAGTGATCGCATTCCAGGCCTGTGGTGATGAGGCACTTTTGACTCCTCAATCACAATGAAGGTCTGCAGCAGTCAGTCCACCTGACTCCACTGAGGCCTTTTGATCTAATAAATTTAAATGTCACATTTTCATAAATTAAACAAATGAAAATAAACTCATTGCTTTTTCTGGAATCTCTCCATGGTCAACTTAGAAGGGAGCCTCAAAGCCATATCACATACAATACCTCAATTTCTACAGACCTGGAGGCCTGGATGGGTAGGGCCCACATTTTTTCACCGCTAGCAGGAGTCAGACTAGAATAATATGAATATCCTTCTCTTCCTAGAGTGCGTAAATCATTCACTTAACAAAGCTCTCAGTCTCAGTCTGACCAGGGCCAGGCAGGTCCTAAAATCAAGATGGAGGCTTTGCATAGCAATGCAGTTATGCTACTGGGACACACATCTGGATTTATATATAGCACTTCTGTATATAAAATTGGGAAATGCCAGGTTTAAAGTTGCCTGTGCAACTTTAATTTGGCCCACTTGGGCCTAGGCATTATAATATAGCCCTGCATCTAAAAAGGGACTTAGGTATTGTGTGACACGTAGCACCTAGAAAAATGACTAGACTTCACAAAGCTTGAGTTAAGTACCCAGGCTCCATATAGAATGCATGGAGAGAGCTAGGCATTTAAGAATGAATTCCGCAAAGACCAGCATGCTAGGCAGCTTCCTGCCTATGCTATCCAATAGAAGATGCCGATGAGATGGCTATGTCCTAAACTCTGCCCTCTCTGGGAGTAAGGCACCTAAATCCAAACTGCAGAGAGGTGCCTAACGATGCTTGGGATCCACAACTAGGAACCTCTCCTGGATTTACACAGCTAAGCCATTTTTTGCAAGAAAGACCAAAGGAAGAGGTGGTGCTGGTGCTCTGACTTCCCTCATTGCTTTTAGTCCAGTGGTGAGAGCACTCAGCTGAGATGTGTAAGATCCAGGTTCAATTCTCCTTACATCTGACAGGGAGAAAAGATTTAAAGAGAGATCTCCCACTTCTAAGGCACATGCCCTAACCACTGGGTTATGGGATAGTCTTGTATAAGTGTCTCTCAATCTCTCTTGTTGAATCTGTTCCACTTCTGATAAATAAACAAACAGTCATTGGGCCAAAGAGAGAGACTGACTCCATAGCCAGGGACGGCTCTAGGCATTTTGCCGCCCCAAGCATGGCAGGCAGGCTGCCTTCCACCGTTTTCCTGCGGAGGGTCCGCTGGTCCCGCAGCTTCGGCAGACCCTCCGCAGGCAAGCCTGCGGGAGGTCCACCAAAGCCGCGGGACCAGCGGACCCTCCGCAGGCACGCCTGCGGGAGGTCCACCAAAGCCGTGGGACCAGTGGACCCTCTGCAAGCAAGCCGTCGAAGGCAGCCTGCCTGCCGCCCTGCAGGGTCTGGCAGAGCACCCCCAGCGGCTTGCCGCCCCAAGCACTCGCTTGGCGTGCTGGGGCCTGGAGCCACCCCTGTCCGTAGCCTGGGGGGTTTGGGCACCCACATAGGAGAATCAAGGTCCAATTCCTCTGCTCCAATGACTATTTAAGTTTTTATCCAGACTGGATTAACTTCAACTGGGGATTGAGAGAGAGAGAAAGAGAGAGAGACTTTATTAAGCTCTGTGAGATTCAACACCATCGTTTTTCTTCTTTCTGTTCTCTGACTCTCTCCCTGGTACGGCGTACTGGCAAGAGCCGGTGCACCATACCAGGGTGGCCCAGCTTCCCCAGGTGACAGTTTAAAGTGCCTGGAGCTCCCAGCAGCAGTTGGAGCCCCAGGCTCTTTAAATTTCTGCCAGAGCCCCGCTGCTGGAGCCCTGGGGTAGCAGCAGTGGGCAGAGGTGAAAGTAAGCCGGTGCAGTCCGGTACGGCATATTGGCAAGAGCCAGTATGCTGTGCTGGACCGCATCAACTTCCACAGCGGGGACTGAAAGGGCTCTGGGCTGCCCGCAGCTGTGGGCAGCCCAGAGACCTTTAAATCCCGGCCATGGCTCCAGTGGCCGGGCTGGGGCCGGGATTTAAAGGTCTCTGGGCTCCCCGCCACTGCAGGCAGCCCAGAGCCCTTTAAATCTCAGCCTCGGCTCCGGTGGCAGGGCTGAGGCCAGGATTTAAAGGGCTCCGGGCTTCCCTCAGTGGCAGGAGCTCTGGGCCCTTTAAATACCTGCCCCAGCCCCGCAAAGCTCAGAGCTCCCCCTGGTGGCCAGAGCCAGGGGCCCTTTAATTTGCCCATGGGCCCCAGGCGCTCCCAGTCACCTCTGCAGCTGGGAGCCCATGGATGATTTAAAGGCTCTGGGTCTCCCAGCCATAGCTCGTTCCCCAGGGCCTTTAAATCTTGAGAGGCCACGCCTCTTCTGGATGAGACCACGCCTCTTCTGGATGAGGCCATGCCCCCCTCAGGACTCCGCAGTACCGGTAAGTCCTGTAAGTTACTTTCACCCCTGGCGGTGGGGCTCTGGGGGCTATTTAAAGGGCCGGGCTCCTGCTGCCTCTACTGCCTTAGGCCCTTTAAACAGCCGCCTGAGCCCCAATGCCACTACTCCAGGGGCTAGTTAAAGGGCTGGGGCGGTAGAAGCATGGGAGTCCTGGGCCCTTTAAATAGCCCCCAGAGCCCTGGAGTAACGGCGGGGCTCTGGGAGCTATTTAAAGGGCCCGGGGCTCCCACTGTCTCTATGGCCTGGCCCTTTAAATAGCCCCCGGAGCCCCGCTGCCAGAGTCCCAGTGGCAGCCAACAGCTCTGGCAGCAGTTCAAAGGGCCCGGGGCAATTGCAGCAGCCGAGCCTTGGGCCCGTTAAACTGCTGCTGGAGACCCAGCTGCCGCTGCTACCCTGGCGGGGGAGGGGGAGGGCACTGACCGGTACAGGGCAGGCCAGGGCTGGCTCTGATCCCCCAATCCCCGCCCCTTCTGCCTGAGGCCCTGCCCCTTCCAGAGGCCAGAGCCGGCCCCAACCCAGCCACGTACTGGTAAGTTCCTATTTCTACTTTCACCCCTGTCTATAATAAACTCATATTAGAGCCCCCAAATCTAAACACTTCTGCCAAGGAATGTGCTGCGTAGCTGGGGAGGTAGGTGGGCTGCAACAGAGCTGTGGAACCTAGAAGCTCAGGGAGCTCTGTTTGTCAAGCTCCCTGCCAGCCTGACTGCTGAAAGGTGCAGAGCTCAGGGAGGCAGGTGGATGAGCTGCAAAGAAACCAGGCTGTCTGGTTTCCAGCAAATGTTTTTCAAAAGATTTTCTATTAGCTCTAACATTAAGGTTGCAAAGTCAAACAATCAAAAGTTAAGAAAAGCCGGCATTAAGGCTTACTGTACAACCTTAATTCAACTCCTTTGTGCATGTGCATTACGATATGGTCTTCAATTATATGATCACATCCTTTTTGGGGGGCGGGTGGGGGAGGACAAGATCCCTAACTCATCCAGTGCACAATATATTCAGAAAATTAAGAAGCAAAAGCAAAACTAGTTCTGCTGCATTTGCACAAATTGTGATTTCCCATAGTTTGGGCAAATCTGGCTGATTTCCATGTGAACAGAAAAAAGCACTTATTTTATTTTCCTCCTGCCAAATTTCAACTCCCAAACCATGGAGATGCTACAGCTGTTGAGAAAAACAGCTGGAATGTGTTTTTAAAAATACTGACAAAATTTCCTCTGTCACTAGCCTCATTCTTTGAAATTGCTTAACCATTTTTGATGAAACTTTAAAAGAAAATTTAGACTGGGGCAGAGAGCAAGCATGGAAAATTTCATCCAGAGTGGTTAAAGTGTGGCAAACTTATAAGAAATTGAACACAGGAGCTTATAATGGAAAGTGTTAAGACTCCTTAACTATATACTGTTCTAGGCATTGCTACCCACTTTACCTACAATAAAAACAGATGTGAGGGGCACATTTCTGATATTTTCCAAAACACTAGTCATCTGATAGTATATTTAATCTGCACCAAATGAAAAAAAAATGTGGGGGAGTCAAATTTAGTCTGCTCAGTTAAAAAGTTGGAGAGAGTGTTGGGTAACATTTCTGTGCCCAAAATGAGCAAGGACAAAAAGATATTAAGGAGGCATTAATTCAATACCTTAGCGAAGTAAAGCTAGTTAACTAGTTCTCAGCTCAGTAAGACTTAGGGTGATGAGTGTAGTACAGATGAAGAAGAGAATGATTGCTCCAATTAACTGAATAAGGGCTTGTCTACACAGGGACATCCAGAAAATGCTGAATTAACTAAAGCTGTGAAATTAAAGCACATTAAACTTCTGTGTGGACACTCCCATTCAGAAGTAAAGCAGCCTTAGTTCATTATAGCTTCCTTCTTCAAGGAAGATTACAATCTAGTGGACTAAGGCCACTATACTTCTGACTGAGAAGGTACACACAAGGGTTTAATGAGCTTCAATTTACATCCTTTAACTTCAACACTTTTAGTTAATTCATTTTAACTGTGTTCACAAGTCCTCCAATGAAGCTTAAAATTAGATTTGTATGAAGGTCACATTGAATGTGAAATCCACTTGAACTGAGATTTGGGCTTGAGGACAGATTCATTTGTGAACCTCAGTGTATTCTTAACAAAAGTTTATGAATTTACATAGTTTTGGATATTGTAGCTGTGCATACAACTTCAGAACCCCATTTCTCCTCCTTTTTTTAATTAAAGTGAGAGCCCTCTCGGGATATCTCCAACAGGTGTTCAAGTGGAGCTGGTTGCCAACTCCTAGCATATTATCATTCAGAGGATTGCTAAGTTATAGCTGATGTCTCCATCTCCCCCTCAGTCCTAACATATCATCTTATGAGGAGGGTAAGAATTCCACTGTCGTCATAGAAAATGAGAATAAAGAAAGACCCCCTTCTTGTACTTGGCTTTACTTGAGGTAGCCCCATAATCCTTAGCATAATTTCTAGGTAACAAGCAAACATGACCAGTGCCTAATATTGTGGCTACAAGCTTCCATGCTAAGGATTATTGAGGTTCTTTAAGTCCCACCCATATAGAGCCTGCTGGCAGTGAGAGCAGGAGTGGTCACTGTGCTCCTGCTTCTCTGCTTTGGGAGCCAGAGGGAAAATGGCAACAGCCCATTCTGGTTGCTCCTCAAAAAAGCTGATGAGGGAGAGAAACGCCCTGGGTCCCTTGAAGTCCTTAGGAGATGGGAGTGGGACATCAATTCCCAGGAGGAAGGTATGTGAAGGTGAGAAATAAGAACATAGAATCATAGGACAGGAAGGGACCTCAAGAGGTCATCTAGTCCAGTCCCCTGAACTCATGGCAGGACTAAGTATTAGCTAAACCATTCCTGACAGGTCTTTGTCTAACATGCTCTTAAAAATCTACAATGATGGTGTCATAAACAGATAGTTAAGAGTTAATGTCTCTTTTACCTGTAAAGGGTTAACAAACAGGGAACCAAAAAAAAAAAAAACCTGACCAGAGGACCAATCAGGAAACAAGATACTTTCAAATCTAGGTGGAGGGAAGCCTTTGTTTGTAGTTTTGGGTTTTCCTTTGTTCTCTCTGGGCTTTGAGAGTGACCACACATACCTACAGGCTCTCTAATCTTCTATTCCAATGTTGTAAGTATAAAGGTAGAAAGGCGGTATAGTCTTTTTTTTTTGTTTTCCTTTATGTGCAAATGTGTATTTTGGCTGGAAGTATTTTAAATTGTATTTCTATTGGAGGAGGCTATTTCTCCAATTTCTTAAGCTGACAGACCCTGTAACTTTTTACCATCTAAATTGCAGAGATAGACCTTTTACTTTTTTCTTTCTTTTTATTAAAAGATTTGCTTTTAAGACCTATCTGATTTTTTTTTTCCCTTGTTGAGGCTCAAGGGGATTGAATCTGTACTTAACAGGGAAGGAGAAGGGAGGGGAAGGGTGGAATCCCTTTGTTTTAGATTCACGGAGCGTGAATCTGTCTCTCTCTCCAGGAGACCTAATTTCTCTGTGTTGTGATTCAAGGGGTTTGGATCACAGTAATCTTCCAGGGTAACCCAGGGAGGGGAAGGCTGACAAAGGCAACGGTGAGGAAGGGGGTTTACTTTCCTTGTGTAAAGATCCAGGTGGTCTGGGTCTTGGGGGTCCCCAGGGAAGGTTTTGGGGGATCAGAGTGTATCAGGCACTCGAATTCCTGATTGGTGGCAGCTTATCAGATCTAAGCAGGTAATTAAGCTTAGGGGAATTCATGCTAGTACCCATATTTTGGACGCTAAGGTTCAGAATTGGGAAAGATACTATGACAGATGGAGATTCCAAAACCTCCCTAGGCAATTTATTCCTTAGCCACCCTGACAGTTAGGAAGTTTTTTTCCTAATGTCCAACCTTAACCTCCCTTGCTGCAATTTAAGCAGATAAGAACACAAAAAAGTTTGTTTCCTAAAATAAAGGACAGGTTTAGCCTGTGACATTATCTGACTTATCTGCATTTGCTATATTAGCGTACTACTACTCTGTGTTCTGCAAAAGAATTCCACGCTATGAGCCAGGTGTTACCAGGCAACATAACCAGCTTCTGAGTTTGATGAATTTGAAATTTAGTGAGTTTCCTCTCCATGTCATATAATACGATCTTCAGTTTTGGTACACCCATTATTTCATCACAACTCAAATCAGAGTTGGATTGAATTATTTTAGTAAAATCAGAATGGTCTTGTAAAGGAAAACTCTATATGGATGCTCTGAGTATTCTGACTATACAGCCTATCTCTGACCTATCCACAATCTCTGATATTTTGAGGTATACCATTCCTAGGGAGTTTGTCCCAAAACGTGGGTATATTCCATAGGACAACACAAGCTAATGCTAATTAATCAATACTATGACATCATTCTTAAATCACTGTGTTTTTATGGCATTATTGTCAGAATAAGTGCTTTGTTGGATCTGTTCTCAGATTATTTCCTTTCCTTAAAATACATATTTAACAAGTACAGTAACTGTATTTTACTTTGCAATTAGTAGTTTCAGAAAAGATTTGAATAAAATGTTTATTGGCAGAGTTCACAGTGTAAGGTTGCCTAATACTTTTCATGAAAAGACCCTGTTTTCAGCTGCCTTTGGCTTTCCCAAATTTTAAATATTTGGGCTGAAATTTTTCATGCAAAGTGTCTGTTTCAGGTTGAATTTGTTTTTGAAAATTACAGAAAAATTGGTGGTTGTTTCAAGAATGAGATTATGGAAGAACATATTGTTTTGCTCATATTAAAGAATTCTTACAACCATTTTTATTGAGAAGTTGAAATGGCTCCACATGCTTCAGAAGAGAGACTTGAAATTTGGCAAAGAAATTTTCCTAGCATCAGAAAAGTGCTTTTTACTCTCTCCAGGAAAATTCACAGAAATTTGGCCAAGTTATAAACCTATGAACACTGCCATTTGCACATGCTCCGTAGAGGTTTTTTAGAGGCTGGCAGCAAAATTTCCAAAGATTTCTTGGCACTGAACATGCTCCAGCCCAGGACTGCAGAGTCTGAAGAGGACTTTTCTGGCTGCCAGGGAACACTGTGGTGATGACCGTAAGAACTGAGAGTAGGACAACTGTCTTTCCTGTACCATAGTATGCGATCACATAATTAAAAACTGAATTTTTATATATATACACAGAGACCAAATCAAGGCTGCCTGGACAATTTTTATTTTGACAATTTTAAAACTTTTGAGTGCTTAACTTTGTAACCCTAATGTTCTTTTCATGTAGGTTTTTATGTAAATATATTTAGAGATAGATGAATAGGTAGATTGGGACCTATTGGTGTCAAGGACTATGTCTTTATATGTGGCCATACAATGCATAGTTCAATAAGGCCCTGTTCCTGATTAGGAACTTCCTGAATGCTCCTGCAATATAATATAATTTGAATAAATATATTATTTATTACACACACATATATAAATAGTAATAATTACCTTTTGGTGCTGGTTTTTCGAGTTTTTCTTGTCTGGCAGGCTTGTCTTTATGAATTTCTGGAAAGAACACAATTAATAGTTTATTTATTGGGAGAGGAAAAAATCAAACAACAATAAAGGAAACAAATTATAAAGATATATTAAAGGTTCATGGATCTCTAAGCTGTATATACGTGACAAAATTCTGGCCATATACAAAGCATTATTCTCAATGTGTATTATTGTTTCTATTTTATTCATTCCTAAGACTAGGAAAAAAGTATATCCTTGTTTTAATAAAGATCTACCTGCCATTAACTATTATGGATTTTACACTGTAAATACCTTGTGAAAGGTAACACTTAATATTAAATATCTACAAGAAGGATTCAATTTTAAATGTAGTAATACAGTCATGTATCAATTGTTTTGTTTATATGTAAAACTATATAAAAATACAAAAAGTTACTGAATTTCATTAAAAATGTTCTTACTTAGCATTTGTGATTATATTTACTAAACATCACATAATTACTGAAACTAAATGCACCTCTTGGATTTATCAAGGCAGACATTTCATGTTACATATGAATTCCATTTGCTTAGGTGTATATTTAAAATTCAAGTTTCTTGGGGAGAGAATGTATTTTTTCTATATTTTTGGAAGGCCCGGCAGAGCACTAAAATTGGAACAATAGGTAATAATGCTTACGTTTTATAACATATAATAGAGATAAGTTTCCAGAATTAGGGTCAGAGCCCATAGCAATGGCTCATCCTATAATATTATACCATAATTGGCAAGCTTTACTAATAAATTTAATTAAATGATTGCCTGGGAATTGTTTTGATAGAGTGAAATGCAATGATAGGAAATTCAAAAAGTGCAGATGTCAACATTTTCAACTCGTCTTTCTTCAAGTAACTTTTAAAAACTGCAATTAATGCGGAATGTTTGGTTATGGTTTTCCAATGTATACATCCCAATCAGGACAGGCTACATTGCATTTTTTACATCTCTTTTCTATTATAATTCAATGTACAGATCCTACAACTATTTAAACACTATCAAATCTTAAAAATCATGGGCAGCTTGTTATTGTACTTGTATTGCCCACAGGAAAATAAGAACAAATTCAGATATACCACATAACATTATCTTTTATGTGCTTTCCGGTATTTACATTAGAATATCTCCTTTCCAAAAATTGGCATCTTCCACTTTTTTGGAGGACTTGTATTTGAAACAGACGTATTTCTGCATGAACTCAAATAACAAACCACAGCCCTGTTCCACAGTCTATATCATAGGTGCTGACTCTGTGTGTGCTCCAGGGCTCAAGCACCCACAAAAATAAATAGAGGTGCTCAGCAACCACCAGACACAGGTGTTCAGCAGGGTCCTGGGGCTGGCCACCAATCAGCAGTTCAGTGGCCAAAGGGAGGCACTTGGTGGACGGTGGAGAGGAACCAGTGGTGGGGGGAGGGGGTTTTGGGAGAGGGCTGAGAGGAGCAAGTGAAGGGTGGGCAAGAAGAGTCTGGGGGAGGGGGCAGAGCAGGGCAAGAAGAGGCAGAGAGAGGGTGGAGCCTCAGGGAAGGGGTGGAGTGGGGTGGAGCCTTGGGCAGAGCCAGGATAGAGCACCCATCAGGAAAAATAAGAGTCAGCGCCTATGGTCTACATCAGGGATCGACAACCTTTGGCACGCGGCCATAAGGGAAATCCTCTGGAGGGCCGAGATGGTTTGTGTACCTGCAGTGTCCGCAGATTTGGCTGATCGCAGCTCCCACTGGCCACAGTTTGCCATTCCAGGCCAATGGGGAATGCGGGAAGCAGTGGCCAGTGCAGTGCTTTCTGCAGCCCCCATTGGCCTAGAACAGCGAACCGCGGCCAGTGGGAAGTGCAATCAGCCGAACCTGCGGACACTGCAGGTAGACAAACAGTCCCGGCCCAGCAGCAGAGTTCCCTGATGAGCTTTGTGCCAAAGATTGCCAATCCCTGGTCTACATCATTTAGAAGTTAACTTATTTAAGAACTGGACTGGAGAATGCTTGTGTAACACCGACAGACCCTGGTCGTCAGCAGGCGGGATTGAACCTGGGACCTCAATGCATGAGCCTCTACTGCATGAGCTAAAAGCCATTTGGCTCTTAGCTAAGGCTGTAGAGCAGACTCATTAATCGTTCTCTCTCTCAGTGCCACTAGATGGGACAGAACACCACACCCAGGAGGCGTGGGTTACACTTGCTTGTCTTAATGTTTCAGCAATTGTCTGCTCTCCTTTCAGCCCACAAAATACTGTGCCATCTCTTCTGTTCAAAATTTCATCGGTGACTTTGGTACTATACTAGTGCCATAGGCCTTATACTTGATTGCATCTCATGTATCAAAAATACAGTAATGGCAAACAAAGAAAATTTATATTATATAAACTTAAAAAAAATTCATCCCCCCAAAAATCAAGGTTCCAGTTGCTAACATTTGGGAAAAAATAACAAGTGATATCATAGTGGACATCTGGTAAATCCATTAAGACTATGTAGAGTGTCTGCATTAGTGTAATATGAGCACACCTCCTGGAATGTGAAACTGATATCGGACACTAGACCAAATTAATCCCTGATGTGAGCAGGTGCAGCTCCTACTAAAGTCAATGGGAGGTGCATCCCCTTACTTAAGGGCTAGGTCTGGCTTTCCTGTTTCCAATTACAAGATCACTCATCACAAAATTAATCCAACAGAGATAGAGGAAAAACATACTGCATTTACTGAACAGTAAGGCCCAATCTACTGCTCTCTGAAGTCAGTGGGAGTCTTCAAAAGACACTGATTCAGGACATAAAAGCCTGTGCATTGCTTAATAGGGGAAATGGGAAAGATAAATTTCTATATTCCATTAACAGATTGATTGACTGCACAGATTTATCCACAGACTGCTGAGAATCAATATCTATCAGTCAACTTCAAGCAGTATTTGCCATATAAAATACAGGTTGTGTCAGGTTTAGAAGAAAAGCAAAATCATGCTATATCACCAGTCTCTATTGCCTTCAAATCAGCACTCATTCTTTCAGCAAAGAGGTAAAAATACCTATTAAAGAGTAGCAGAGGCCTAGATATGCATCATTACCAGTCACCAATGCAGAGTAAGAAGATAAACTAGCCATAAGAACCCAATGAGCCATTTCTGACCCTGCACTTCTCATCTTCATATGTATAGCATTTTTGTTGTTCTATAGGCCTCCAAATTCAGACTACAAAGAAATCACCCAATTTAAAGACTCCTGTTACAACTGAGTTTGGTCTGCTAGTGTTCACAAGTTTTACACATGACTTCTAGTGCATTCTAGCATATGCTTTTGTTGCTCTGTTTTTACAGTTCTTTCGATAATTTAATGTACATGAAAGATGTTAATGGACACCATTAGAGAAATGGAATCTTTGGATCTATCCACAAATTAAGGACAACAGGGACAAAAGGTATTTAAAATTCTCCACATAGTCTCATCACTGTCCCTCAGTCCTCACATGGAGGGACTATTTCTAGTCATGAGAGGACACAAAGGATGAATTACCCCATCATGTTTACAGAAGAAAAAAATTATAAGTTAAAGTAACACTCACCCTAATTTAACTTACATCTTCTTGCTTTTGTGATTGCTCCTCAGCATGTTAGACCAAGTGAGACTTCCTTACGCATACAGGATTGTCTACACTGGAGATTTTTTCATCAAGTTAACAAGAAGTAGGTAACACACTGATAAAGGTTAGTGCGGACAATTCCCCAAAACTTTATTCCAAGATATATTTATGCTTTCCCCTCAGCTAAGTCTAGTATAGATATACGCAGGGAGAGCATTCTGGATCCACACAGAGACTTAGGCATTGCAGTGGTTAGAAAACTGCTGGAATAACACTGGGATCCACAAACCTGACTTAGGTGCCTAGTCTCCCTATAAAATACACAGGCAGAGATAGGCTTCTAAGGTTACGTCTGCACTACAAGCTAGGGATGTGGTTCGCAGCTCATGTAGACATACTCATGCTAGCTCTCATCTAGGCTACATACTAAAAACAGTAGTGTAGCTATGGTATCATGGGCAGCGGTAGCATGTGCTAGCCACCTTCAATACATACCCACAGAGTTCAAGTGAGTTGCACTTGGAGTGGCTAGCCTACGCTGCTGCTTGCTGTGCCCGTGGTACTACTATTTTTAGCTCAAATGAAAGCTATCATGAGGATAGCAAACTGGGAAGCACTCCCTTAGCTCATAGTGTAGATGTAGCCTAAGAATGGAATCCACAAAAGCGGGACACTAGGCAGGGAGCCTCATAAGCCAGATAATGGGAGATGCTGATGAGAGGGATGTATCTTAAACCCCACATCTCTCATGGAGGCACATAGGTGCCTCCCTACATCCTGAACCTATCTCTGCAGGCAATCCACAGCCAGGAACTCCTCTCCTGGAGTCGGACAGTTTAGGCACCTAAGCCATTTCTTGCAGGAATAAGTTAGGCACCTGCCTAACTCCACCTACACCAGCTAGGAGCAGAGGAAATGACACCCTTATAACCTAATGGCTAGGGTATTCAATCTGGACATGGAAGATCCCAGTTTAAGTCCCTTCTCAGGCTGATAAAGAGAAGGAATGTGAAAAGCAACCTCCCACCTTTCAGGTGAGTGCTGTAACCACTAGATAAGTGTTTCTCAGCCTGGGGGAATCACAAACCCCAAGGGCCTTACAAGTGCATGGTCAGCATGACCCCATGCCACAGGGGACCCCATGAAGCTAATTTACATGTTTGAGCCCCCCCCACAGTGGGGACTGGGGCTGTCAGTCCCAGATAGCCTGGCTGTGAGCCCCTCAGTGGCTGGGCTCTGGGCTGTGAGCTCTGAGCAGCAGGGCTTGGGCTCGAGCTGCCAGCCCTGCAGTAGGGTTCAGGATGTCACCCCCCATGAGGTGAGATGAGGCTTGAGCTACAGCTCAACCCCCGCATGGTAGGGATCAGGCTTCAGTCCCACGTGGTCGGGCTCAGGCTTCAGTCCTAGCAGCAGGGTTTTGGCTTCAGGCATCAGGGGCTTAGGGAGGAAGCACCACCTCCACTCCCCAACTCACTTCAGGAGGCCACCCAGCCTGTGGGTCAATACACCTCAGCACCCAGTGTTGGGTCCGTCTGTGAGGATCTTTGCATGTGCCTTCTGTGAGGCCCCAGAGAGTTGAAGGCTGGCCCTGCTTTAGGCAAGCATGTGACTTCACAAAACCATGTGACCTCACTGTTGCTTCGTGTCCAGACAGTGTTGTTGTTCTTCATGGCTACCAAGTAGTACGGTATGCACACTTTTCAAAGAGGCCTTCTTGTGCAATGGATACATTTTTAAAGAGAGCTCAACCAAGTACTGCACAGAATGAAGGAGTGAAGAAGATGAAGTGCAGAAAATCCAATTCCAGCTATTCGATGTACAGCTTTACAGCAATCAAAAATAAACCTTATTGTGTTGTGGGTGGTGAAGTGCTAAGTGCCGAAAGCATGAAACCTTCTAAATTAATTCGGCATTTGGAAAGTAAACATTCATAATTAAAGAACAAGCCTCTCGAGTCCTTTAAGGGAAAACTGAACAGCTTGAAAAGACAGCAAACACTGATTTGGAATACAAGTAATGTCAGTAAGAATGCTCTTAAAGCTTCATATCTCGTGTCACTTCTCGTATTACCCAAAACCATAAGGCACATACAATAGCCTGAGAATCTCATACTCCCTGTGGTATTAGACATGCTTATCAGCATGCTTGGTCATGAAGAGGAAAATAAGCTCAAAGCTATTCCTTTATCAAAGATACTGTTTCGAGGCGTGTTCTTGAAATGGCTGATGACATTCATGAGCAGTTGAAAGAAAAGTTAAAATGGTGTTCAGTTTGGTGAATCAACAGGTGTTTCAGCCTTAGCACACTTCTTAGCTTTCTTTCAATATAATTCAGATGCTACCACTGAGGAAAATGTGCTCTTCTGTAAAGCGCTGCCTAGCCACACAACTGGTGAATGTCTATTTAACCTGTTTGTTGAAGCTACTGAATATATTGTAAAAGTTGTGAATTTGTGAATTTCATAAAAAGTCAGCCTCTATCTGCTCTTCTGTTTGCAGTTTTATGTGTGAAATAGGTGCACTTCATAAAATTCTTCTCTTGCACACTGAAGTGAGAGGGTTTTCATGGGGGAAAATGTTAAACAGACTTTTTAAATTGCGAGCTGAAGTACGTGGGTTCCTACAGGATCACGGGTCTCCTTTTGCTAAATTGTTCAGTGACCCACCATGGCTTCTTCCGTCAACTTACTTAGCAGATGTCTTCAGTCATTTGAATGAGTTGAATATGAGTTTTCAAGGACCACACAAACACATAATTGTGTTGGGAGACAAGGAAATACGCTTCTTTGGAAAGAAATTTGGAACCTGGTCTGCTCGGCTTCAGAGTGAAAACTTCAAGTCATTTCCTCTGAGTTGCGAGTACATGAAACTGATTCCTGATGACAAGAGTGTGGACATAAAACAATTAAGAACATTATGATTGAACATATATTTAAACTTAATAAGCAGCTGCAGGATTACTTCACTCCTGATGATGAAGATCTTGGCAGGAGGTGAATAATTAATCCATTCAACAGAAGAGTAGTTGGGTCTGTCGAACTCACATGGAGACTGCAAGATAACTGAGCTTTCAACTGATAAAATGCTTCAGTGTTCATTTCCTTCAAAAGGCATGTGCATGTTTTGGATAGCACAGAAGCATGAGTTTCCCAAACTTGTAACTGAAGCTTTGGAAGTTTTAATCCTGTTCACAACATAATATTTATGTGAATTGGGATTCCCATTGATGGTTGTGATAAAGACAAAGCAGCTAAATAAATAACACTGGTCTACAATTTTTGAGAAGTCATCTGCTTCAGAGATAAAATGTGATATTTATTATGTATTTTGATGTGCTGAATTCAAATATGACAATTAAAACAACTGATTGGCTACTGTTTCTAAGATATTTAAGTTTTTACATTTTATGTCTATGTATATTGTGTAGATAGTAGAGTTTTAATCATAAATTGTAAACCTAGGTCTTTTCATGTGTTTATGGTTGCTTTACAGGATAATATTTCACCTCTCCTGTTTATGTAACACTTTAAAAATCAGCAAAAGGGTTCTATAAATAAAATTTATTATGAAACAAAAGGCAAAAAACTATTATGTACATAGTTTAGTCCTATTCAGTGTCTACTCGGCGCTTCTTGGCTTGTCTCTTGTATTAAATGGAGCATCTCTTGTCACTGTCCAGCAATAGTCTGCAAGCATTGATGGGCTCCATTTGCCCTGAGAGAGCCTGCCAGGAGATTCCACTGCTGTAGTCTGGAGCCCAACAGCTCTGCCTTATTCTTGGGTAGTTCCAAATCCCTGACAAGGTCATTCAGTTCACCTTGTGTTATGAGGTGTGGTTCAGAAGAGGAGGATGGGAGAAAAGGTGGGTCCTGTGACATTGATGGTTCAGGACCAGAAGTTTCATCTTCTTCCTCTTCCTCATCTGAGAATGATTCTGGTGCATCAGGAACCGGCAGTCCTTCTCCGTGGGGTACTGGGCAGATAGCTGATGGAATGTTTAGATAATGCACAGTCCACTTTTTCTTCTTTGACACACCTTTCCCAACTGGAGGCACCATGCAGAAGTAACAATTGCTGGTATGATCTGTTGGCTTTCTCCAAATCATTGGCACTGCAAAAAGCATAGATTTCCTTTTCTTCTTCAACCACTGGCCAAGATTTGTTGCACAAGTGTTGCAGCATGTGTGTGGGGCCCACCTCTTGTCCTGATCTCCAATTTTGCAGCCAAAATAAAGGTGATAGGTTTCTTAACCAGAGTGGTTAGACTGCGCTTTTGTGATGCAAAAGTCACTTCACCACAAACATAGCAGAAGTTATCTGCACTGTTCACACAAGTACGAGGCATCTCTGCTCACTTTGGCTAAACAGAAATGTGTCCCTTTGCAAAATCAACACTGACAAATAAGAGAGCACGACACTGTATGATTTCTAGAGCTGATATAGGGCAATTTGTTCAGCAGAGTGATGTAAGCTTTGTTATGATTGCATCATCCATGACTTCTAGGAATAACATGATGCAATTCATATCATGTATGATGCAATACCAGCTTCAGATTGCATAATTCATTGTTTTGCCTAAAAAGCAAGTACTGTCCAAACTCAGTCATAGATTTATTCATAGATCCAGTCAAAGATGTATTTTAGTCATTTCTGGTTTAAATTGAGATCCCTTTCCTTTATAACACTTATCCTCCGCCATTCCCAAGTCAAGGGTCATATATACTGACCCAATAGCATATCTTGAAAACTAGAGCCAATCAACAATTTTAAGCATCATTTTTGTTCTCAGTGACCCAGAATTAGTAAAGTTGGACTACATTTATTTCAGAAGCATTTTGGCTGTAGAGCAGTGTAATCCATGAAGAATGACCTGCTGCTGAGAGGGTCTTCAATTCAACCCACCGTAAAACATTAGCTGGTACAAAACAAGCACAAGTGTTTCATTGAAGTACTTTGTAAGTCTTGTAATTTGTAAAAAATGAACTTATATTTTCTTTCTATGTAAAAATAAACTTTGATCCAGCACACAAATTTGTTTTCTTACCTTAAATTATTTGCATATGTTTTAAATATTAGTTTATTAACACTAGTGTCCCAGTATTATTCATAATTTACTTAATGATATTTAAGGTATGGGGTCACAATTTTTTCAATGTTAGTATGCGGGGGGCATCCCAATTTTTTTTTTTTTTAATTCCAAAGGGGATCGCCAGCACAAAAAAGTTGAGAAACACTGCACTACGCTATGGAATAGTCTGATGTGGAACTCTGTCTCTCTTCTTGAAGCTTCTCCACTTGCATTAAATATTAATTGGGCCACAGAAAGTTTAAGAACACTTTGTAGCCCAGTGGTTAAGGTACGCACCTGAGAGACAGTAGACCCTATCCAAATCCTTTCTTCTCATCACGAAAAAGGAGGAATTGAACCAGATCTCCACATCCCAGGTGAGTACCCTAACCCAGTATTTCCCAAGCAGCAGGCCCGGACCTACCAGTAGGTCACAGGAAAGTTCTAGAAGGGTTGCTGAATTAACGCATAAGAGTTCAAACATATACGCCTCCCAGCCCAGTGCAAGGGGGAGGCCCGAGGGCAAGGGGAGGCAGTTGGAGAGCAAACCCACCCTGCAGTGGTAATAGGTTTGTCAACCTTCCCAGTTTCACGGGGAGTCTCCTAGAATCAGGCTCTGTCTCCCAGAAGCTACTGAAGCCAAACTGGGAGATTTTAGGCACCAAAATTCCAGTGGTGCAGCGGGGCTAAGGAAGGCTCCCTGCCTGTTCTGGATCCATGCCACTCCTGGAAGTGGCTGGCACATCCCTGCAGCCCCTAGCAGAGGCCAGGAGGCTCCACACACTACCCCTACCCCCGAGTACCAACTCTACAGCTCCCATTGGCTGAGAACTGCGTATTATGCCGGCTGTGAGGGAGGTGCCTGCAGGCAAGGGCAGTGCTGGCACATGCCGGTTGCTTCCAGGAGCGACACAGGGCCAGTGGCGGCTGCTGAACTACGGGTCTGGGCCCAGCTCCACACATTAAGTATTATGACCTGGTGCACAGGGCCGCAGTATCACTCAGGTTTAGCCCAGCCAATCCCTCTATCGTGAGGAAGAGGTGGGCAAGCCAAATCTGAGTGCCACTGTAACCCTGTATGCCAGGTCTCAATGCCTGGAATGGGGAGCCAGGCCCAGTCATGCAGGACAGGCAGCACCACTGTGGGGTGCATGCTAGTCAGGCACGCTCTCCAACTCCTCCCTCTAACCCCTCCACTCAGGGTCTCCCCTCTACACCAGGATAGGATTAGGGTTGTAAAGGATGGTGGTTCACAAAAAGAGATGAAATGCACTTAGTGGGTCACCTTAGTAAAAGGTTTATGAACCACTGCCCTAACCACTAGGCTAGAAGTTAAGAGAGGTTCCCACCTCTCTCTGGTCATTTTGTGTGGAGTTAGGCAACCTCTGAGCATGACTGCCCAACAGGGCCCTGAAGGGAAGATAGGTGGAGGAATGCCTATCTCCCCCCAGTTTGTGGTTGCTCTGGGGTTTAGGCTTGAGATTGGAATTTGGATCCCTAGAGTGAGGCACCAGTGCGCACGCCCAGAGGCAGGAAGTTATATGCCCAGGGAAGATTTGCAGCACAAAGTTAGGTGCCAATGACCACATCGCACCTTTAAGTGGGGGGCAGACGGATTTGTCTGGCTGGCCGAATGAAGGGAACAGTGCTTTATGGCTGGATGTGGGAGAGTGGTGAAACTGATTCAAAAGGGGACAAGAGGCCAGCGTAGCAATACTGACTCATCTCCTGGAAACCAGATGGGCAGAAGGGTTTAAAAGGGCAGCCCAGTGCAGAGAAGACCCTTTTTACACAGAGCAGGCGGAGGTAGCACCCACCCTTCCTCCCCTTTAGATGGTAAAATATCAGGTTTAATCAAGACCTACTGCGGTCATTGCGCTAGCCGTCCCTTTTTTTAGGGGGGCTGGGAAGGAATTTTCCCTTACCACCAGATTGACCTTCCCCATAGTGGGTTAGGGAGGGGTTTGTTGACATGTGGCATGAAGGGTGATAGACTGCATGTCGCAATTCATGATGTAAGTGTAGGGCAGATGTCCAGTGCAAGTACTCCATAGCGAAGATAAATGGCTTGGTTAAGGACTTAAAAAAGAGCTGTTGGTTAAAGGAATGGAACTGAGAGGCAGTGGGGTTCTCCCCTTCCTTAAAGCCCACCTTAACCCTCCTACAAGGGGGGTGGATGGTAAGGTCCCAACAATGGGTTGGCTGGGGACCTGGATGGAAAAAGTGAGCGGTGGTGGAAGTGGTTACTGAATGAACTTGGGTAACCTGCACTGTACACTTATCTGCCAGGTAGTTCCATCTGATGATAAAGTCACAACCTGATTAAAACCACATCAAAAGTGAGTTTAGACACCTACAGGGTTAGGCGACAGCTGACTGAGGCGGTTGTGGATTACATTGGTGCTGTAAGCCGGTCGTCAGGGCTTGTCCCTCTCAGGCGCGGCGGGGAGCCAGGGTGCCTCCTAGCACGCCTTAGTCCGGGTAGGCTTAGCCCTTCCGCAGGTGTTGAGGGGGGTACAGGGTCTGCAAACAAGGTAGAGCCCCAGCCCTCTAGCCGGGGTCGGGGCTCTCAAAGTAAATAAGCCCCAGCCCTTGGGCAGGGCGGGGCAGTAGCAGTTCAAGCTCAGGCCTCTAGCAGGGGCTGAGCAAACACAGTATCAGCCCAGGCCCTTGGCAGGGCAGGGCAGTGAAAGTTCTAGTTAGCTCTGGCCCTCTGGATCAGGACAGAGCAGTGGCAAAGTCAAAGGGGCCCAGCCCTTGGTGCGGGCGGGGCACCAAACACAAGTCTAGTTAGCTCTGGCCCTCTGGATCAGGGCAGAGCAGTGGCAATAGGCGGGAAGAGGGGGAGTCTGCCACCCGTAACTGGGTGGCAGGGGGAACGCAGGCCCTCCCACTCCACTGCATTCCAGTCCGGGGCCCTAGCAGCGGTCAAGACCCGCTGTGGTCAGTGGGGATCCTGGCCGCAACACACTGACATGGGTTCGGGCTCTTCAGGAGCCAAACCAGGGTCGGCTACCCCCGGGCCACTTCCAGCCTCCCCCTCTCTGGGTACCTGGTCCTTGCTAGCGTCGTCTGTGGGGTCCCAGACCATGGGCTCCTCTGGGTACCGGTCGTGGGGAAGCTCAGGCCACTCCTTGGGGTATCGGGCACACGGCAGGTCAGGCTGACGTTCCTCCGGGTACCGGGTCTGAGGCAAGTCCAGCCAGCGTTCCTCTGGATAGTGGGCGCGGGGCAGGTCAGGCCAGCGCTCCTCTGGGTAGTGGGCGCGGGGCAGGCTGGGCCCGGCAGGAGCCCGGGCACCAGCGTCTGTCCTCTCTGGCAGCCTGCCCCCAACTGAGCGCTGGGGCCGGGCTTTTATACTTCCTGTCCCGCCCCTTGACTTCCAGGGGGCGGGAACAGGCAGTGCTGACTCCACCCACTGAGGCACCTGCTCTGGCTCGTCCCTCTCAGGTGCGGCAGGGAGCCAGGGCGCCTCCTTACGCACACACACCCCCCCAAGGCTGGCTTCCGGGCAACGGGGCCAGGCTCGTCCATGCCCCCCAGGCGGGAAAGGAAGTCCGCGTTGGCGCGGTCCTTCCCCGCCCTGTGGCGGACGGTGAAGGCGTAGGGATGCATGGCCAAGTACCACCGTTGAAGCCGCATGTTGTGGTCTTTCGTGCGGCATAGCCATTGGAGGGAGGAGTGGTCAGTGACCAAAGTGAATGGGGCCCCAAGGAGGTAGTAACGCAGGGCATCGCAGGCCCACTTCGCCGCGAGGGCCTCCTTTTCGACGACTGCGTAGTTTTGTTCTCTGGGGAACAGCTTCCGGCTGATGTAGAGAACCGGATGCTCCTCCCCATCCACCTCCTGTTAGAGGACAGCCTCGAGCCCGACTTCCGACGCATCTGTCTGTAGGACAAATGGTCGCTGGAAGTCCGGGCTAAACAAGACTGGCTTGCTGCAGAGGCTTGCCTTAAGCGACTGGAAAGCCTCGTCACACTCGGAGGTCCAGCGTACGTGTCGCGAGCTGTCCTTGGTGAGGAGCCCGGTCAAGGGGGCGGCCATCACTGCAAACTGGGGAATGAACCGCCGATAACATCCCGCCAGCCCCAAGAACTGGCGGACTTGGCGCTTCGTGGTTGGCGGTGGACAGGCGGCAATGGCCTGAACCTTGTCCACCAGAGGCTTCACTTGTCCATTGCCAACAGTATACCTCAAGTAGGTGGTCTCACGCCAGCTGATGCGGCACTTCTTAGGGTTGGCCATTAACCCAGACTCCCGCAAGGACCTTAGGACGGCGGCGACCTTGTCCAGGTGGGTTTCCCACTGCCAACTGTAGATGACCACGTCATCTAGATAGGCTGCGGAGTAGTCGTGATGTGGTTGGAGGAGGCGGTCCATCAAGCGCTGGAACGTTGCGGGTGCCCCATGAAGGCCGAAGGGCATCCGCGTGAAGTGGTACAGGCCGGTTGGAGTGGCAAACGCGGTTTTCTCCCGGGAGGCCGGATCCAGGGGAATCTGCCAATACCCCTTGCTTAAGTCCAGGGTCGTGATATAGCGGGCCTCTCCCAACCGGGCCAGCAGCTCGTCTATTCGGGGCATGGGGTAGGCGTCAAATTTGGAGACGGCGTTAACGCGCCTAAAGTCGATACAAAAGCGCTGGGAGCCATCGGGTTTAGGCACCAGGACGATGGGACTACGCCACTCACTTTGTGACGGCTCAATTACTCCTAGGTCTAGCATCGCCCGTACCTCGTCTTCAACGATTCGCCTTCGGTGATACGGCAGGGGTCTGGTCGTGGCCCGGATCACCACCCCCGGCTCCGTCTGAATCCGATGATAGGCCATAGAGGTGTACCCCGGCTGGGCCGTAAAAGTACGAGGGAACGCCTGAAGGAGGCAGCAGGTTTGTTCAAGATGCTCTTCCGTCAGTGTTTCCCCAAGCTGGGGTCCCTCGGGGTCTTCCTGGGTGTGTACCTGGGGCCCTAGTTCGGGTTCTGGTGGACAGGGATTGATCAGCAACCCTTCTCATTCCCGCCAGGGCTTAAGGAGGTTGACGTGATACCGTTGGAGCTCTTTCTGTCGGTCGGGCTGACGAATTTCATAGGTGACGGGGCCCACCTTTCGCACCACCTCGTACAGGCCCTGCCATCGAGCCAGGATCTTGGACTCGCTGGAGGGGAGGAGGAGTAAGACCCGGTCTCCAGGTTGGAAGTCCCGGGTGCGCGCATCCCGGTTGTACGTCTTGCCCTGCATCTCTTGGGCGGCTTTTAAGTTTGCTTGTGCCAGGGTCCCAGCCTGTTTGAGACGCTCCTGGAGCTGGATCACATATTGCAGGAGACCCTGGGTGGGTGAGGGGGTTTGCTCCCAGGTCTCCCTCATCAGGTCCAACAGGCCCCGCGGTTGGCGGCCATACAATAGTTCGAACGGCGAGAACTTGGTTGAGGCCTGGGGGACCTCTCGCACCGCCAAGAGCAAGGGCGGGAGTAGCTGGTCCCACCGGCGGAGGTCTTCTGGGGGGAATTTCCGCAACATATCCTTGAGGGTGCGATTAAACCTCTCTACCAAGCTGTCGGTTTGGGGATGATACACCGAAGTTCGCAGTTGCTTGATCCCCAGGAGCCTGCACACCTGCTCCAACAGCCACGAGGTGAAGTTGGTCCCCTGATCCATGAGGATCTCCCGGGGCAAGCCGACGCGGGCGAAGACCTTAACCAGTTCGCCTGCGATGGTGCGGGCGGTGATGTTACGGAGCGGGATCGCCTCGGGGAACCGGGTGGCATAGTCCAGCATCACAAGTATGTACTGGAACCCCGCAACACTCTTAGGGAGGGGTCCCACCAGGTCCATGGCCACCCGCTCGAAAGGGGTCTCGATTAACGGCATCGGGACCAGTGGTGCCTTGGGCGTCCTCGCCGGCGCGGTCAACTCGCAATCCAGGCACGAGGTACAATAGTCCTTCACCTCGCGGTATATCCCCGGCCAATAGAAGCGTCCCACTATTCGGGCTAGGGTCTTTTCGGTACCCAGATGTCCGGCAGCCGAGACGTCATGGGCCAGTTTCATGACCGCCCGCCGATGACAGCGGAGTACGAGGAGTTGTGACCGGGGCTCCCTGGTGTGTGGGTCCCTCTCGACCCGATACAAGCGGTTCTGTCGCAACTCGAAGTGTGGCCACCGGGCAGCTCGCCCGGGATCGAGGATAGTTCCATCCACGGCGGTGAGCTGTTCATATGCCTTGCTGAGGGTGGGGTCAGCTCTTTGGTCCCGGCAGAAGTCCGTGGGGGCCGACGGATCCCTGGCCTCGCCTGGGGAAGCATCGTCCCCATCCTCGGCGGTGGGGTGCTCCGGGGGGTCCAGCTCATCCTCTTCCATTTCTGGGGGCCCCCGCTCATCGTCCTTCCCTTCTGGGGCCTCTCCTTCCAAGGCCGGTACGGGACCCAGACCGCCTCCGGCATGTCGGCGTAGGACGGCCGGAAACCCAGGCCAGTCCCGGCCCAGGATCACTGGATATGCCAGACTCGGTGCGAGACCTACCACCATCCGTCGGGTCACCCCGTCTATTGTCAGCTGGGCCCAGGCACTGGGGTACGGCCGTATGTCGCCGTGGATACATTGTAAGCGAATTTCCCCCAGGCGTGCATCCGCCGGGGGACCTAAGTGGCTGCGGATTAATGTCTGTCTGAAGCCGGAGTCGAGGAGGGCCACGGTTGGGTACCCCTCAACCACCACGGGCGCCGTAATCTTGGCGGGCTGTCGGCGACGGGCCCGAGCCTCCCCGGAGCAGACTTGGCCAAAGGTACACTCCATTTGGGGGCAGTCCCTCTGGAGATGTCCTGACTTGCCACAAGAGAAACAAGGCCCTAGTTCGGATCGTCCTACTCGGGGCCGGGTCCTGGGGAAGTCCCTTGCAGGGTTCCAGGGCACCTTCCGGGGAGCGGGAGTTGGGGCTTGGGCCGGCCGTGCTGGTGGGGCTGCAGCCCGGGTGGGTGTCGCCTTCTTCTCGGGGTTGGGGCGTTCTGGCCCAGGTGGGGTTGGTCGGCCTGTCGGGCTCACCGGGGCTTCTGCCGCCAGGAAGTCCTCCATCAGGGTAACAGCGGCGGCCAGTGTTGCTGGTCGATGATGGAGGACCCAGGCTCTTCCCCGCGATGGAAGGATGTGGGTGAACTGTTCGAGGATCACCTGCTCTGCTAGCTCTTCCGACGTTCGACGTTCAGGCTGCAACCACCGCCGGCAGGTCTCTCGCAGTTCCTGGGCCACCATACGAGGCCGGGCCCCCATGGGGTACGTCAGGCCCCTGAACCGCTGTCGAAACGTCTCCGGGCTCACATCGAGGGCATCCAGGATAGCGGATTTCACCTGCCTATAGTCCTGGGCGGCCTCGGCAGACAGGCCCCGATAAACTGCCTGAGCCACTCCTGTCAGGTACGGGGCCAGGATGGAGGCCCATTGGTCAGGATTCCACCCCGCGATGGTTGCCACCCGCGCAAAGGTGACCAGGAAGGCCTCAGGGTCATCACCAGGGCCCATCTTGGTCAGTCGGATCGGTGGGCGGGGCCCCGGGCCGCCATCGGTGCCTCCCGACTGGACCCCCTCTCGGGGCCCCCGCTCTGCTGCAAGGTGCTGGAGGCATTTCAGCTGGAACTCCTGCTGCTGCTGAACCAGGTCCTGGATCAGCTGGCGCTGTTGAGTCCCCAGCTGCTCGATGAGCTGCTGCTGCTGCTGGAGCTGGGCGGCCTGCTGCTCCTCTTGCCGTCGTGACTGCGCCGCCTGCTGCCGATCCTGGTTCTCGGTCACAAGGGCGGCGAGTTGGGACAGGTCCATCACGGGGGAGGGGGCTCCCTCTCCCGCAGCCCCTCGTTCACCGGCGTTAAGGGTCCGTGCCCACATCCTGGGCGACAGTCCCTGGTCAGGTGCCACGTGTAAGCCGGTCGTCGGGGCTCGTCCCTCTCAGGCGCTGCGGGGAGCCAGGGCGCCTCCTAGCACGCCTTAGTCCGGGTAGGCTTAGCCCTTCCGCAGGTGTTGAGGGGCGTACAGTGTCTGCAAACAAGGCAGAGCCCCGGCCCTCTAGCCGGGGTCGGGGCTCTCAAAGTAAATAAGCCCCAGCCCTTGGGCAGGGCGGGGCAGTAGCAGTTCAAGCTCAGGCCTCTAGCAGGGGCTGAGCAAACACAGTATCAGCCCAGGCCGTTGGCAGGGCAGGGCAGTGAAAGTTCTAGTTAGCCCTGGCCCTTTGGATCAGGGCAGAGCAGTGGCAAAGCCAAAGGGGACCCAGCCCTTGGTCCGGGCGGGGCACCAAACACAAGTCTAGTTAGCTCTGGCCCTCTGGATCAGGACAGAGCAGTAGCAAAGTCAAAGGGGGCCCAGCCCCTGGTTCGGGCAGGGCACCAAACACAAGTCTAGTTAGCTCTGGCCCTCTGGATCAGGACGGAGCAGTAGCAAAGTCAAAGGGGCCCAGCCCTTGGTTCGGGCGGGGCACCAAACACAAGTCTAGTTAGCTCTGGCCCTCTGGATCAGGGCAGAGCAGTGGCAATAGGCGGGAAGAGGGGGAGTCTGCCACCCGGTTACGGGTTGCAGGGGGAACGCAGGCCCTCCCACTCCACTGCGTTCCAGCCCAGGGCCCTAGCAGCGGTCAAGAACCGCTGCGGTCAGTGGGGATCCTGGCCGCAACACACTGACATGGGTTCGGGCTCTTCAGGAGCCAAACCAGGGTCGGCTATCCCCGGGCTACTTCCAGCCTCCCCCTCTCTGGGTACCTGGTCCTTGCCAGCGTCGTCTGGGGGGTCCCAGACCATGGGCTCCTCCGGGTACCGGTCGTGAGGACCTCAGGCCACTCCTCGGGGTATCGGGCACACGGCAGGTCAGGCCGACGTTCCTCCGGGTACCGGGTCTGAGGCAAGTCCAGCCAGCGCTCCTCTGGGTAGTGGGCGCGAGGCAAGTCCAGCCAGCGCTCCTCTGGGTAGTGGGCGCGGGGCAGGTCCGGCCAGCGTTCCTCTGGGTAGTGGGCGCGGGGCAGGTCAGGCCAGCGCTTCTCTGGGTATTGGGCGCGGGGCAGGCTGGGCCCGGCGGGAGCCCAGGCACCAGCGTCTGTCCTCTCCGGCAGCCTGCCCCCAACTGAACGCTGGGGCTGGGCTTTTATACTTCCTGTCCCGCCCCTTGACTTCCGGGGGGCGGGGACAGGCAGTGCTGACTCTGCCCACTGAGGCACCTGCTCTGGCTCGTCCCTCTCAGGCACGGCAGGGAGCCAGGGCACCTCCTTACAGTGCCTAAAACTGGGCCATACAAGCCTAAATCCCTTTGTAGATCTGAGCCAGCATGTTTACATAGCTCTAGAGGAGTGTAAGGAGAGCATATCTTATGTAGCTTCACATATGATTTCTGAATCTGGCCCATTGACTGATAAATTGTATGCTATTAGCAGAATCATGCACACTGGTTCAAACATTTGGGGATTGTTAGGAGATTCTCAGCTGCTGTAAACTATCATAGCTCCACTGACTTCAAATTTTTCAAAGACACTGCTTGTCTCCCCACCCCATCCCTGTCAAAATCCAAGGAAACTTTTGTGTTTCAGATACAGTCTTTGTTTGTTTGTTTTTCCCCTTGTAATGGTTTTAGTGGATCATATAGTAATTTAGTTCAAAAATGTTCATATACCCAATGGAAGGTTGGTAAATACAGTAGATAACCTAAACTGACCCCATGACATATCGGGGCAGATCCAATCTGACATGAGTATTTCTGAACAAAACTATATAACTCAGATAACTCCCCACCAGAAACATTCAAGATTTCTGAATGGATTATCTAACCTACAGCAACACTTATGACACAACACATCATGCAAAGTCCTTAAAGAAATTGAATATATAAAATACACTCTGAACTTGCAAAATTTGCCTTTACTAGGATTTTTTCCCTAATCTCTTTAGGCAGTTGGAGCCAGCAGAAAATACAACAGTCTAGAATACATTATTTCTGCACATTACAAGTTAAATGTTACCGGCAGAAACAAGTATATGTCTCTATGTTAATTTAATTTGATTAATTTACAAGCCATAAAATGGTAACAACTAACTAACCCCAAATATTTAAAACATCAGATTTTTCTATTGAGGATTTTTCTTCTGCAGTTTTGATACTCTGTGTTTTACGCTTTATGACAAATAGCTTTAATTTTCTAGTAATCACATCATATCTTATTTCTGAGTTGACAAAGCAGCTGTAATATCATAGAAGACTTACATGGCCAGTTTAAAGCGCACAATTTATCTCTATCAATGTGACATACTGTTAATAAATCCTCAATATTATGAATTCATGTTTAGAAAAATGACAGAATCAAGCAGCAGCAAGGATAATCTTTGTCACCAAGGCAACCATCCCGATTCTTGATGAGATGGCAGCACAGTTTATTAAATTATTGCAAAGGAATATGTATTTTAAAAGATGTATTTCATTGTTAGGGTTTTCTAGTTATCAAGCAGGCTTTAAAAATTATCGTTTTCCCAATGTTGCTGGTTTTTAGAAGGGACAAAGAGTTTATTTCCTAAAATGTGGGCACTGCTTGACTTATCTAGAGTTCTGAGGATATACAGAACATGCAGTATAATTGTTTTATATGCCTCCAAGAAGAAAAACTAGCAGCCCACTCCCCAACCATTTTCAAACTCTGACAGGAGATATATTCACTGACTATATTGTTAGCAGGTCTGCACAGCTGTATGTTGTTGACCCAAAAAAAGCTGATAGTCTGATGACAGTCAGATTTACATGAGCTAAATCTGCAGCTTGATTGAAAATCCCTGCTGAACAAGCAGTTTTGGAAGCTCTTCCTCTCTCCCTCCCTCTTCCCCTCCCCCACCTCCCCTTCACCCAGCCTTTACCATGTTAATTTTCTTTATCAAGAGTTTACAGTGTCTGCTAACAGCCCTACTCTCCCTGTGCACTACAAAGACCAAGCATTAGTAAGAGGAGGGACGGAGAAAGAGAAGTAAATTATAGTTTCCTGAAGCACTTTATACTAGAGGTGCCCTCTCAGCACAATTCAGCCTCACATTAGTATGAATAATGTGCCCCTTCATGATGAGGCAGGAGGAGGTTCTTACTCTTCCATCAACATATACAGTGGTTAATTTCCAGTCTGCTTATATTACTGTGCTCTTGTTTGGCTGCTCCCTGTTAATAAGTACTCAGTTGTAATAACATGCATTATGGTAGCACTAAAGGACCAAACTGAGGACACCGTGTTAGGCACTGTACGTGCACATAGTGAGAGACTGTCCCTTCTCCAAAGAGCTTACAATGTAAACCAAAGGAACAAAAACAAAGAAGAAGAATATGGTACAAAGGAAATAGTATTATTCCCATTTCCTAAATAGGAGCTTTATGATTAAATGACTTACCTATGGGTACACAGGAAACCAACATCAGAGCTGGTTACTGAACCCTGATCCTCTGAAGTCTAGGCTGGTCCCTTAATCACCATCTCTAGTTTCAGGCTGTGTTTGTTCTTCACTCTTTCTCCCTCCCTCTTCCCTCTTTTTCTATACAGAACAAAAATGACTTTTACAGGCAGTGAGACTAAACATTTTGGCCCAGATCTACAAAGGGGTTAGGCTCCTAACTTCCACTGAAATCAGTGAAAGTTAGGAGCCTAAACATCTTTGTGGATCTGGACCTTTGAGTGTTTAAAACCTTCACTTTCTCAAAAATGTCCATATGTGAAAAGGGAAATGGACCCCACCCAAAGGGCCTGCCAGGATTAGGGTTAATAACTCAGCCTCCAGTGTCCGGAAGCCCTACAGCTGCTGCCCACAACTAAGCTGGACTATATCCCTGCTGGTTTATCTAGCCTACCTAGCAACAGGTGCATGATTATCCTGGAAAGTTAGTGGGGCGGGGGGTAAATAAACCGCAAAGTAAGAGGTGGAATAATCTGGGTTAAGAGCTTCAGAGAGGTCATTTTTAACTTGCTCTTAGACTTTGCCTTACTAAAGAATTGTAGTCAACTCTCTTCTTGTTAGTTTCCTTAGCAGACATTTGAAATAGTACAGCTGTGGCCTAGCTCTCCTGTACGTGGAAGAGGCTGGTTAGGATGATAGCTATTTTAATGGGATGCGAGGGGTAGGAGGAAAGGAATCTGAACAAAAGACTCATTCCCAATAAAATGTTAATATTTCATGGAGCCACAGTCTATGCAAAACACCAAGTCTTTAGAGCAGCAACAATACGAAAAAATAAACGGCAAATATTTCTGACTGTGAGAATTAACTCTGGGGTTGCATCTACCCTATGGGCCTCGCCTTTGGAACTGGCCAAAGAATTGATGGTGTAGACTTTAAAAAAAGCTATCACTTCTATGCTTCCCTGATCCTTGGAGCTGCCAGGATTAAGTTGAAGTTGCTTCACACATGCTCTAATTTATGGCCAAAGACAACAACTCCTGGAGGGCTTTTATGGCAGCTGGAGATAGCTAGAGTTCAGTAGTGATCGAGCTATGCCTCCTTTCCTTGATATAGTCCCCTCCACTGAATGCTACTCTACACCTTAAGCGATTCTTCAGATGGCCACTGAAACCAGAATTAGGCCCACTTTGTGCTGCAGAAACAGTGCAAAAAAAAATTAGCATGGATTAGGATCTGATCCCATACATTTTTAAGTAATCTCTTAGCATTGGTGGAGCTCCACCCAAGCTATCAATGGTAAAAACATTAGCATATGCTGACCAGCAACATCCCCATCACCAATCCCATAGGTGTTTTGATCATGGGGTGATATTTTGATAATAACCAAATTATCCAGATTGTGGAGAGAGAAGCATAATGTATCCCCATTCCCCCACAACCTCCTGCTCACCTACACAGAAACTAAAGCTAAATTTGATATAACTATCTCTGTTTATATGCTACTACTTTGGGATCAATGAAATATATGCCTTTTTCCATCTGCCATGACTCAAATCATATTCTTTCTGCTACAAAATAAAATGCTTTTGTTCTAGGGTCTCAAGGAGAGATGGGGTGGTAAAGATATACATTGCTGTTTTTATTCATTAAAGGAGAATTTTATTGTTAAGTCATAGAACATTGGCATTGATCTTTTACCATGGTAACAATGTGCCTGGGCATTTTAATATATATAGTAGGTCAGTCAAAAATGTTCCACTGAACGGTTTCCATGAAACATTGGGGTTTTGAGTAAATACAATTTTTCAAAGTGTCTACTTTCCATGGAAAATATTAGATTCAGCTATACCGCTCCAGTGTCTCATGGAAATTGTGGTTCATCATGATGCACCGCCTCCCCACATCAAGAAGTGAAACCGTGGTGCATGACTGGATACGTAAGCCAACTAGGGAGCCTGGCCTAGAGAGGAGATGCAGCTTGAGGCACCACAGTAGCATTTCCAAATCTATTTTGTTTTTTGGCCAAAATATTTCAATTTTTGATTTTTCAACAGGAAAAAAACTCTTCTGATCAGCTCTAATATACAGGGCAATTTTTCATCTGAGGGATGGCAGCATTTTACATTGTCTCTGAATTGAGTAATCCCTTCAGGCAGATGTTCAAGAGCACTGATGTTCAGTGAACAACATGTAACCGTCCTCATCTGAAGGAGCACACAGTAATTGAGGACTTTGAAAGGATAAATTTGGGAGAAATGTGGGATCCTCTTAACCCCAATTAATTTTTAATACAGATTTCTTCTCCTGCCCCCCTCAAAAATATATAAATCTCTTTTTCTGGGACCCCACTCAAATGGCCATTGTAATGCACCTCATTTCAGCGCTTTCCTGATGTTCTAACACTAATAAACTCTGAACCTGTGTCAAACAGAAGGGGGCAGGAGGAGGAATACAATTCAGATAGGAATTTTGCACTGTGCCTCTCAAACGAAGAATTAATGAGTCAGGACCCGAGGATCTCCTGAGAGAGGATTTTCATCAGAAGGAAGCACTTGCTATTTTTCTGGAAAGTAAGACATTTCTTCATGTCTTCTCTTAACTCCCACCCACCGAGTCTGATTTTCAGGCTCTCTTCGTTCCAACTGTGGTACTATGGACCCCCAACCAGAAAAGAGATTAGACTCACATCCTTCTCTTCCCTCTTTAACAGCAACTAGCTCAGCTACCCTCTGCTATAGCAGGAGCACAAATTAAAAGAGCTCAGTAGCATCATTTGGACAGGAAGCTAAACTCTCTGAAACCTCAAGTGCTACTACACTTCTATCCAAAGGATCTTTAATGACCATATGGAGTCAGGAACTCTTTTTTTGGATCTTTCACAGGAAAGCAGTAAATTTTGGATTGGAATGCCCCATGACATCAACCCAAGTTAAAAACCTTTCTTTCCACAGCAAAAAGAAAAAAAGAAAAAAAAAAGAAAAAAGGAAAAAAAAAAACCCTGGAACTGAAAATTCACTCTTGCCTAAGGGTAGGTAGTTGTGTTTTCTTTAGATAATCTGAAAAATATTTTCTTCATATTCTAAAGTGTTTCCCTTGTAGTGGATATGCCATTGCTCTTTTGATCAGCATAAAAAGCAAGATGAGATCGTCAAGAGAACATTAATAATAGAAACTGATGGTAACAAAAATCAAATAAAAAAATATCTGGGGAAGTAGTTTTGTGTGTGTTTTTGGCATTCACTCAGTTCTGAAGATATTTTTTAAACACATTGCTTCTTACACAAAAATTCACAAAACACTTTATAGTGAGAAGAAGCTAAAAGAGAAATTGAGAACACTTTACAGAGCTGGGAAACAAGAACTCTTATGCAGAAAAAAGAAATATTGCCATATGGACATATAAAAGAAAAGTCAGCTGATCTCTGAAAACACTAAAAATGCAAATAAGTATATACTCTAGGGATGAGTGCATAGAATAATTAATTTCCCAAATCACAAACCTCAGCCATATAGACAAATTCAATAAGGGGCCATACCTTTCAGGTTGCATTCATGCTATTCAAATATTTGCTTTCCCAGCCTTTTTGCAGCTCGAAGGAAGAAATTTGGGTTTGGAAATATTTTTATTTTCTGGCCTAAAAATTTATGAAACATGACTATCGTCCAAAGGAGCCTTGCCCATCCTCAAATATTCTTTCAGATGAGCTATTGGATAACATTTTAAAAAGTGACTTATATGACTTAAGAGCCTAGGGTCCTAATTTCAAAAGTGTATACTGGAAAAGCTATACCATGATAAGAAAGTTGGTTAGCAGTGTGAATTTTTACCAGTATAAGCTCTGATGTAGATGAACTCAGACTGGCATAAAGGTACTTTATACTGGTCTACATTGTATTGCTTCCTGAACTGGAATAAGCTATATTGATATAGCACTTTTATTGCATATAAATGAGTCTACAATGCAGGAGGGGATTGCCACTTTAAGTATTATAGTTAAAGCGGCAATTTTTAAATTTTATTTATTTATTTATGTATTTATTAACACTGAATCTTTTAGAATAGTGAAAGACAAAAGAGCATGGTTAACTATCAGTTATAGCTATGTGAAAATTTTGGGGAAAAAATTGAAATATGTAAAATGTCTGCTTTCAAATCTTGATATGAAAACTAACCGGTCACAACAATCTAATGACATAATGGTTTCACTCACCTACTGGTATTTATACATTGAATTTTGGCCCAGATCTTGCAATTCATAGTGTGTGGACAGGCAGACTGTACCCACATGGCACATCATTACTAGAAGAGTTCTCTAGTATGTTTACAGTCTCCTAGTATCCTTCTGTCCCATCCCCCAAAAAAGCATATCATTTCACTGACTCATTTGAATTTAGAGAATTCTGACTACGCTGGTTGTCAAGGAGCTTTATTTATCTGTATAATTAGGCTAGTTTCTCCCAATTTGCAGTAGAAAGTTCTGATGTTTCTTGCTTCACTACTGTGAAAAAGCAACACATCTAGGAAACAGGGAGGGTGGAAATCCCTATACAATATCTTTTCTTCTTCTCCAGATAAATCACTGCCTAGAATTTGGGGTTCTACAAACTGGGAAATCACATGATTATCACACCCCGAAGACTAATATGAAACAGAAAGGTACTGCCATTTTCCTCTATTTGATGTCTAAAATTTCTATTTTGTAATATACTAGGTGGAATGTGATTTCATTTTTAGAAAAACAGAGTTAATGTGAGTTTGTGTCTGCATAAGAACAATAGGATCAGGCCCTTGCATTCATGTATCTGCCTAGGTATATATGTAGCCTCCATCACCACGGTATACCTGAGTGCTTCTGTGTATTTCAGAAATCTCAAATGTCTTCTGTTTTTATGTATATCAATATCTGTTACACCACTAAAAGTCCACTAAATAATATTCAGCCAGTGTCCCGCATCTACTGCCATGTCAGTGCTTTACTTGCACAGATATTTCTAACTTACTTTATTATTAAGCTCCTTTTTGATTAAACTAAGATTGCTTTAAAATTCACTCACCTCTTTTTTTGGTCACAGGGTAAATTTCAGCTAAAACAAAGGAAGAATGTTAAGTTAAAAAACAAAGTTTGAACAAGCCTAAACTGCGAAATATAAAATAAACCCTGATCTAAGACCTATTGATTTCAATGGCCTTTGGTCATATCCTAAATTCCAAAGATTGAGAATAATTTCCATATGTAAAATATTAATTTGTACATAATATCACTAATCTGTATATTGGAAAATTAACTTTAAATTAGCCTTATATAAGCTGTTATTCTATTCTACAGTTCCAAAATGCTGTAGAGTAATAACATTGCTAGTAGTAAGTTTTGACTACTGCCATAGGCCTCGTGCTAAAACTTCTGTGCTTTTAATTTGGAGTCATCTCTAATAAAATGTTATTCTAATTTTTGGGGCTTTTTCTCCCCCATCCCAAAGATTCAAAAAGACTATCAGTCCCATTTTGCTTCCATCAATAAAGATCCTCGTAGAAAAGGACTGACACCGGGCTTGGACGGCAGAGGCACAAGCGTATAAGATGTGATGAATAAAACTCTCCTATTATAATGAGAAATTTTAATAAAAGAAGCATACAAAAAATGAAACATACTGTTGTCAAATAAATTGATTTGTCCATAAAAGTTTTATTAACCCTGAAACATAAATCAACATTATCAACTATAACCATTGATTTAGAAAAATGACAGCTAAAACATATTAAGTCTGTTAGAAACCATTATTAGATTTTTGAATAGTTTTCATGGAAACGCTAAGAAATTTTATCACGCACTGAGTACACATTGTTAAACATTGCAAAGCTCTTTACAGAATACTTTTTCACTATGTCCCCTGATAGTTATTTTTTTTTCTGCACAGTATAAAATGTTCAGTCTTTTCCAGTGACTAAATATAAATATCAGTGATAATGCTGGGGATGAAGAAATTCATTTTGGTAAAGAATGTACTATGATAAGCATTTTCATCCTTTCTAGTGGCTACTGACACCAATATTAGCCCTATTACATGTACCACCTTCATTGTCATTATTTGTATCCCTATTATCTTTGCTTGCAATTTGCATTCGTGTCAAGGTTATCTTTGCTTTCTTTAGGCTCATAATTATCATTATTATTCTTCCTTTCTTCTTCTTTCCTTATCATTACTGTGATGTCCTTACTATTCCCTTGAACATTTTCTCAGTAAAAAACTTTACTGTGGTATCAACTAAATTTTAGTGCATTTGCAATTATGGTACTTCCAAGATAGTGAGAATTTTGTGCAGACTGTTAGTGCACACAAAATATGCTCTGGCTGATAGGCCTGAGAACTGAAAAATATTCAAGGAGTTCACTGAAGAGATATGTGGGTTTGTGGGTGATATCAAGCTGAGAGGAGCTGCAAGTGCTTTGTAGAATAGATATAAAATTCAAAAGGATCTGGAGAAACTGAAAAAATGGTCTTAACTAAATAAGATGAAATTCAATAATGACAAATGCAAAGTGCTCCATTTAGGAAGGAACAATCAATTGCACACATACAAAATGGGACGTAAGTAGGAAGGAGTACTCCAGAAAGGGATCTGGGTTATACTGGATCACAAATTTGTAAGTGTAACACTATTACAAAAAAAAAAGCCAACATCATTCTGGGATGTATCAGCAGGAGTGGTGTAAGCAAGTCACAAGAAGTAATTCTTCCACTCTACTCCAGTTGAAGCCTTATCAGCATGGAGTATTGTGTCCAGTTCTGGACACCACATTTCAGAAAAGATGTGGACAAATTGGAGAAAGTCCAAAGGAGAGCAACAAAAATGATTAAAGATTTAGAAAACAGGACCTATGAGGAAAGATTGAAAAAAAAATGTGTTCGTTTAGTCTGTAGAAGAGAAGACTGAGGGGGGACGTGTGTGTAGGCAGTGTTTTATTTTGGTAGCATTTGGAGATTTTGTTTCTAAATGTACATGCTCTTATGTGTTTATGTTAGAGAAAGCAAGTCAAAGAAGTGCATCTTGCACTTGCAGCAGATGGCGAGTAGCTTTCTGATGGTCCTTAGTTCCTAGGGGAGTTCATTCCATAGTCTCATACCAGCCCCCAAGAATGTTTTGTCTCCTGTTCAGATGAGCCTTATAGCTATGATAGAAAGTTCCATTATACCCAAGGAGCAGAGTTGTCTGCCGTGGTCTTCATCCCAGAGCTTTCTGGCAAATCTTTCAGAAATGCTGGGCCCAGGTCACTGAGCACCTTGAAGATAAGGATCAAATTCTTTAACTTGACTCCATATTACATGAAAAGCCAGTGTAGACAGCAGAGACAGGTACAATGTACTGTTGGTAGACTATGTTGCTGAGGAGATTTGCTGCAACATTCTGCACTGGTTGGAGTTTAAGGGCTTGTGGCTTTGGGCCCAGATATATTATATTGCCGTAGTCCACATGGGAAGTGACAAAGGGGTGCATAACAAAGGTCAGGTCAACATCCACCTGGGACAAAGTCTCTTATCCAGCTGGAGATGGTAGAAAGTATTGTTTGTGGATGCTGCTAGCTAAAAGCTTAGTATCAGTGAGCAATTCAGGAGCACTCCTAAACTATGGGCTGAATTAATTAATTGTGAATATGCCCCCTTCAGCCAAAGCAGACTGCATGATGGGGTGCAAATGTTTCACAATGCTTTTCTGTACCCACCAGCATTACCTCTGTCTTGCTAGAGTTCAGCTTCAATCAGCTGTTCTTCATCAAAGGCTACGGTGGTAGTGCTGTAGTGCTATAGTGCTGTAGCGCTACAGCTGTAGTGCTGTAGTGCTGTAGTCATATCAGTTGAAGGATAAGTAGTGCTGAGCATCAGTGGCCTAATTGCTTCAACTGAAATCAATGGAATACTTCCCACTGGTTTCAATGGGAACTGAGTTGGTCCAGTGATGAAAAATCCCAGCTATAAATCATAGGTAACAGGAGAGCAAGTTTTCCCACACTGCCTACCAGTTTGCCACAATTTTGACATGAAGGAATGTCTCACAAGGATGAGTAGATGGTCCTGTTCTCCATGCGCATTCAGTTCTTGACCTCTCTGCTGAGACTGCCAAAAAAGGCTATTAAGGGCTTAATACAACTCGGGGTAATTCAGAGAAAGCTGGATTAAGCCCTTAATGTGGTAGTGATGGTTTCTGTGATATGGACGTTTATCTATTGCAAATTTGATAGATATTAAACTGTTATCATGTAGATCACTGAAATGTCAACAGGCGGTAACGACTTTTGTTATTATTGCCAAACTGTGCTCAGTTTGAACAGTAAACTAGAAATGAGGGGCTTTATATCCTATTAACAATATCCTGGGTCTTCCAGCATATTTTCCTTTTGAGTTAACAGGAGCTGAACTTAAGTTTTGTGGCAATATTTGGAAAGATTTGTATCACAATTCTATTTGCTTCATCTTTTTTTTCTGTAAAAATCCAATGGTAATTATGTAAGTTATTTTCAGAAGTATACAGATAGTCCTTACTTTAAGCTTTTACTATAAACCTGGGCAAGAGGTGAATACTTTTATATTCCACAGCTGCTTCCTAAGGTGTCTATTCTTTCCAGGCATGCATGTAACACAAATTGACATAATATAAGTCAATAGGTAGATAATACATATAAAATAATACTGTAATCGTGCTCTTGGTTTTTATGAATATTTTTAGCTGCACAGCATAATGAAACAATTAAGACTTCTCCTAAACACACTGCACATCAACAAACAACACTTCAAACCTTATTATAATTTGACATTCCTAACAATTTCAATTTACATACAGCATACACAGTTAGTAGAATAACAAAAGCAATTAGTGACAGAACCAGTGGTATAGAGATAGCAGGTTTATACTAATTTAATAATTTAATATAAAAGTATCTAAAAACATTTAATATATCAAAGCATGTGTTATTTATAACAATGAAAGCCAACCTTTTTTTTTCAGCGGAGGTTCCACTTCACCTAAACCAAGATGGAAAAAACACAACAATCAGATAACTGGTAGCAATGTGATTATTTTTTTCCATGCTAGTTTATTTTCATTTTTAAAAGCATTCAAAGTTTATGCCAAACATGTTGAGTAACAAGAACTCTATTCTGAGATTTTAGATTTACACCCACACTTCTGTTTCCATGTAGGCTTTCTAAGAGGAACAACAGATATGTTAAATGTATTTTAGGCACCAAAAAATTTCTAGAACTTATAGTTAAACATGTGACCAGATACTGGCATGTGAGCAGGGCTACTCAGGGGTGGGGGGCAAGTGGGGCAATTTGCCCCAGGCCCTGGACCCCCATAGGGGCCCCCACGAGAATATAGTATTCTATAGTATTGCAACTTTTTTTTATGGAAGGGGCCCCAGAAATTGCTTTGTCCCAGACCCCCTGAATCCTCTGGGTGGCCCTGCATGTGAGTGGAATTTGTTTAGTTATAAACCTGAATCCATATTTTAAAAATGGGCACAGGGATTCCATTCTACAAAGAAAGCATTCCAAATGATACTTCTTGCAAAGTTCAGAACAAAAGAAACCTAATAATGCTTTCAACGATGTCAATGGCAAAAGTCCCATTGACTTCAGTGGGAGCAGGAACAGTCAGTTGCCAAAGTCTGATGCTATGCCTCCACTTCTGACATGGCTTTAAGCATTACAAAGAAATGGACCCATATACTAGACTCTTAGGGCCTAATACTGTGAGATGCTGAGTCCCTCCTGTGATTCTTGGGAGGTGCTGACTGTTCTCCACTCTGAGTACAGTCAATGGAGTTGGGGTTGCTGAGGACCTTCCAGGAGGCATTCAGAACCTTGCAATTTAAATGATTTAATTTTCTGTATAAGAATTGTATAAGCTAGCTCATTATATGATCCTTTCAAACCCTCATGTCCACTCTGCCTCCATCCATTCTCGTACTCAAAAATGTTCCTCATTGCATGGCTTTTGACCACCAGCACAATTTCAAAAATCTAGACAAGGAAACCACATTGCACCCTTTTTATTTCTCAACAACACGAAGAACTGGCCTTACGGTGGTTGTAAATCACATCTTAGAATAGGGTCTCCAAGTCATAAAGCTACATATAATAGCATATCTGTTAGTAGTTGTACACAAAAGCCCATGCAGACATCTTGCAGTGGCACAAATTAGGTGATACTTCTAGTATATGAATACAGTAGGTGAAAGATTCAGTTTAAGTTCCTGTTGGGTTTTAATCATTTTTGTTATGATGGAATGCTACACAAAGCAATAGGAATATGGTCTGGCACTGCTATGATCATCATGCCTAACTGCATATACCCACACAGGATGGTAAACATAACATGAGGTACTTGTGCATCTTACCACACCACATGCTACTGAACTGATTATCTATTAACAAAAAGATGGTTCTTTCAAAAACTATAAAAATAGATTAACTGTTGGCTGTTTGGTTTAATGTATCTGACAGCTCCATGAGATGATGCATATTAATAGCCGTTCCAAGGCCATACTGTTAAATTATTGATGTTTGTTATCCAAACTTCCCTTCAGTCCAGTTACTGTGTTCTTCCACCAGTACTACCCACTACTGTTCAAATAGCAAATAAAAGTGTTGTCTTAGATTTTTCAAGTTTTGACTGTACATTTAATTATTTCATTCTTATAAGGTAGAGAGAAACAATGTAGAATAGCTGCTGCCATTCTCCGAAACATCAACTCAGCCTAAATTAGCCCTCTTTACTTGGAAACACCACTAGTAACATTTAATTCTGACATATTTTCTGTAATTCCCTCTGAAATGGAAGATGAAAGCTAACAAAAACATCAGTTTTCTAACTCCAGTAGCCAGCTGATTCATTATTAGCAAAGGCGTTCACTTCTATTCGCTTTCCCTGACTTCTTTAACTGTGAGGTTAAAAATTAAATAAGTCAATATAATACATGTAAAACATGAGTTAGTGCACTTAGACAAGTCTGTATATCGCAAATACCTTCATCACTGTCATCATCATCAGTCAATACGATGTCAGACAGTAAAGAAATCAAACCATAAAGCCAATCAGTGGATTCTTCCATGGTCTGATGTATGATTCTCAGTGGCTCCTTGCTGAGCTTGTTAACAGAGCTTCCTGAATGCATAGGTTAAAACAGAAAACATTTGAAAAGATATTTTTTCTGGGGGTTAAGGTTATTCTGTTTTATTTCTTCACATACAGTACTAATTATGCCAATTTATTCACCAAAAACAAGCTCATACAATTTAATTTTATATTGCTCAAGAGCTTAAAGCATAGCTCTCTTTCCTCTGAAGAATTATCTTCTAAATACTTTCAGACCAATACTTGCAATTATTGGAGTGGCTCAGGGCCAGGAGGATAACTCAACTTTCATATGCCCTTCTGGTGCTTGTGTGGATTAAATTAAATTTAGATCTGGATCTACCAAATGTTTGCCCCGCAGACTGTATCTTCCAATGCCTCACCCCGAGAAAGACACCCCCTCCATACCATACAAGATTTCTGTCTCCTTCTCATTCCCAAGTCCATAACCTGCCTCTACAGTGTGGAATTTCATCACTAATTAGCAGTCTGCTGATCAACAACAATCAGTTGTGTGCTGTGCTTCCACCTGCTACTCTGCCTGACTCAATGCTCCATCTGTCTCCACTTCTTCCTCCATACATCACCACAAGGATCCTGCACTACTGTCCCAGGAAATTGCTGTGCCTTCGTGGCAGTGCAGGCTGGTTGCATCATTCTTGTGGAGTACACAGAGAGGACTTAAAGAAGAAAAGATGTACATAACTGGGATGAAAAAAATGGAGATCACAATGAAGAGGAGAGTGAAAGCCCCAAATGCCTCTGGCATATACATACATACACGCACACACACTCTTAATGTCACTTCATGAAGATGTAAAGTACTCCCCCTTGCCATATGCACTAGTATGCAGGGAATCACACATGGATAATAAGAATATTTTTAAAATGTTCATCTGATTAAGCTTTCACCAGCTTTCTTTTTCTTTACCCACAATTGTCCTTTTGATCTATTTCAGGAGAGCTTTTCAACCTCTTATAGATCATTCCACCTTCTCAGTCTCTCCAGCAAACCTGCATTACCCTAAGATCTATATCAAAGTATTGTTTAAGAAAGAGAAAGAAAGAAGTGTTTTATGCTAAAACATACTTTTCCATTAGGATTGTAGCCACAGTCCAGTTAAGATGAACAGAAATCCAGTCCAAGCTATTGTCCTCTTTACTTCAAATTAACTGATAGACTGAAAGATTCCCCTTATCTGCCTGGCACTAGTGGAGACTATGTAATATATTTTACCTAAGACAGTCCAAGTTAAATCATGAACAGAATTGTTATGCACATTTAAAATGGATTTGTATAATAGATCCTGCTCCTATTGAGTTCAACAGAAGTATTGCAATTGACTCCTATTGTAAAAAGACTAAGCACCATTGCCTTGGTTCCCACCACCTGTTTTTTTAACAGAATTATAATTTTATTATGTAAGTATTTTCATAAGTGAAATTAAATTTAATACAACTCTATTTACCACCATTTCTAATTACAGTGTCTGTCTTTCAAGCACAAACCTTATCAGCAATCAGAAGCAGACTTACATGAAAATTTCAGTGACAAAATAGTCAAAGTGCAGGCTTTAAGCAACCTCATTGCTGGCAACAATCTGAACAATGTTCTATAAGTGCTACAAAGAAAATGTAAGAGGAAAATAATTATTTTCTGCATAAATAAAATGGCTTTTTCCCCTTATTATATTTATCTTATTATCAATGAATTAATCTAAAAACACACTATACCACATAAAAGACCAGGGCAGATTTCTATAATTTTGAGTTTGCCTGTGAACAATGTGTAAAAAAGGCTCTTGGGTCTGAGCAGTATTTAGATGAAGTATATTTGGAGATACATCTAAGTTACATTATATCACTCATATCATACTATAAATTCAACATGTCACATTGGCATGGTATCATTGCACAAAAATGTGCAACATTTTTTCACATTTGCCCTATACTGATTTATACCCTGGTGCAATGTAAAAGATTTAAGAGAGAATTTTAGAGGTATAAAGTACCACAGTATTTACTTTGCTTACAAAAATTTCTTGCAACTGCTCCATCCGACAAGGTCCAGAGATTTTTCAAAAGAATCATCACAAACATCCCTTTCAATAGTTTAGCACTTCTACTAGACAATCAAAAAATAAACACCAACCTGCCTCCGAATAAAGTACCCACTGAAATGTAATTCAATTTCTGGGGCTTATTTTCATTTACATTGAGACTACTTTGTACCAGTCTGGCAGCATACAAGAGACTTCAAGTGAGTAAACAATTTACACTGCCAGAGTGGTGTAAAGAGGATAGAGCATAACTGAAATCAGGTCCTGGTCTTTAATTAAGCACATTTTCATAGAAAACATTTGTATAATGTTGGATTAAAAATTTTAAGTAACCAAAGGCAAAATTCCCCATTCTCATCTCCACTATGAGGCACATATTGCAAATCCTCCTTACATTAAGTGTGCAAAAAAATAATAATCAATTTGGGGGTGCGAAGATGTTCCTTTGGTGACATTTGCAAAAACCTGAAATTGGGGCAGGGGGGAACCACTGCAAGTTTCGCTGATATCCCTTATAGTGGGATGTGCTTTACACAATTGTGCCAACTAGCCTCCTCTACATCTTTTGTTATGCTCTCTGTAATTTAAAAAAACAGTTTTAGAGGTAATTATGCATCTTAATATGCTTAAAATCCCATGCCAGATATGCATGAAGTGTAAAGAAATTACTGATCAAATCCTTGCTCTCAGCTTTCCCGAGAACTTTGCCAATATCAGGTTAGTGTTTTCCTATTAGAATAAAATACATATGAAATAAGGAAAGGAAAAGCAATCCAGGGTGAATTAAACAGAGCGGGAGATGCTGTTTGCCTCAAGACCATGCAAAGAATTATGTCTGTTTTCAGTGGATTAGTGTGTTCCTTGCATTCCGGAGCGTGACTGACAAAATGAAAGCTTGAAAAACAGCTTAAGCTTGTTATTTTGATATTATTTAGACCAGCCTATCTTTTTAGGTCTAGCGAGAGAGAATATGTTGATAGTTTATTAGAATACATCTGAAACCAAGTACACTCAAACTACCCCCTGCATATCACTTGAGGACTTTTCTCTCTTTGGCCACACACAGAATATACTCATGCTTTAAACCTATTCTACACAGCACACTACATAATACATAATATCCAGTGACCTCAAAGGGAGCTGCTAGGCGCTCAGCACTTTTGAAAAACTGGGCCAAGTATTTAAATGGCTAACTGGGGCTTAACTTCAGGCATCCAGTTTAAAAAAAAAAAACTGGCCAATATCATTAGGCAGCTTGAACATTTTTCCATTCTATTTCACATGGTCACACTCTTGGTTATCTCAGATAGGGACCAAACCATGGGCCTCTCTTATCCCTTAAAGGAAGCCAATTTAATAGCTGAGTGGGTGGCAGAGTGAATTTGAAGGTGTCATCTTCTAGATTCAGGTCAGTTGCCAGACTTACCATGATTTGAGTACTGAGAATAGCCAGTGTGAGTGCCCTGAATTTAATCTACATGGTGTCTTTACAGGATTGGAAGGTTGCTCAAGGAGAGGCATACTTTGAAATGTGGCATTTTGTTGAGCTGATGAACACTTTACAAACTGAGCCAAAAAAAATCTAACATTTTTCTCTACGACAATTTAATACTGGAACAACTTATTTCCAACTGTTTTGCTGGGTGGAAAATAAAACCCTGTACTGTAGCTGAACTTTGTCCGAAAAGTACATGCAATTAATTGTGTAGAGGCTTGTTTTTATTGATATCTGCTGCTGTTTTAATAAGTAAAACACACACACACATACCTTACTGACTTTTGTTTTACATTAAATTATCTTTTAGTCCTTGTCCTGTTAGGTCCTGATCCTGCAAGACTTACACCTTTGAGCAACTTTACACATATGAGTAATTAGAACTCAATATGACTAATCACATGTGTTAATTACTCTCATACCTTAGTGGCTGTAAGATTGGGACCTCAAATAGAAGCAAACCACAGCATTTGTCCATGTATTGTTTGCTACTGTATAAAGACTCTTTCAATTCATTGAAAACTTAGTACTGCTGGTACCTACATCTCCATTGCTATGAGAATAATAGCCTATTTCACCTATCTTCTCTCAGTCTGATCCTAATCAGGCAGTTCCTCACTTGCAAAATTGTTTTGAAGATGTTTAAAGCTGGATGACTTCCAGACGACTGAAGCTAAATTCCAGTCAAATGGGAGGATTTTATACATTACTTAGCAGTAAAACCTTATCTAACCAAAACCCAGCTGAATTCTCTAGGAGGGTCTTTGATACCCGTTTTATACATCTACAAGAAATTTGGGAATTTGCTTGGATTTTCTTTGATAAACACATTTAAAATGTGGTTAAAATAGCTTATTTTATCTTCTAAGAAGTGTTGCAAAGATTAAATCCTGCTGAGTCCCCCATAGATTTGGAAACTGGTTTTCATGCTTATTGCATCCAAACTGGATTACTATAATTCTTTGTTTGTAGCCTTCCACCATCAGTGTTGCTGTAATTGCAATTTGGTCCAAAACGCAAGAACAAGAATTATCGCTTTTACCCATAGGAATCAACAGATTTACCTAAGTCTGAATTCTCTTTGGCTTCCAATTTCTGCTCCCATTGATTTGAAAATTGTGCTTATGTCTTTTAAGGTAATTAATAGCTCATGCCTGAACTATATGACAAAACTTCCATGATGATACTTTTAAGTTGATGAAAAATCTTTTGCTCTCTGAAATCAACCTGATGCTGGACTTTTACAGGTCCCTCAATATCTTTTCTTTGGTCATAAAATGCTGTACCTGAAAGTGTTGAAGTAATTTCAACTGTGTCAAAAATTTTAGACAAGCTTTTGAGAATAGATAAAACCTTATTTCTTATCTGAACTAATACTAAGTTCTGTGATAGTGATTTTTCAGTATACGAATGAAGTATATGATATGATTTGCAGTAGTGATTTGAGCATATTTGTTTAGATTTTATGGTTGCTGTTACTATTTATTGCTGTAAAGCACACAAAGGGTACTAACTGACTTGTCTGTGCAGGTTGCTAAACTACTTCCTTCTTCAGTTGTTTGTCTAGTTTTAATAACAATGCTAATAACAAGGTCTGTCATCAGTCCTTTTGCTATCAAGTAGTTTTACCCATCATATTTTAAGCTATTTAATTAATTTGTGTACCAGTTGTGGTTTTAATTCAATTACATGTGATTACAACAATATACTGAATATAATTTGAAATCACTGTACAAATAAGGGTAATTATCTGGTGTAAAGATTGATTTATTTATGAGATATCCAATTAATTGATAATGGCAAGGTACAGGATGTGAAAACTTAGAATTTCTGTCATGTTTGACAATATATAAAAGCCTCACACTTGTTAAAATGCTCATAAAATATATTCTAGTTTGAATAAAAACATATGTACATGTCAGAAACTACTGTACTTTGACTTCAGAGTTTGCATATTGCCTAAGGATCTCCAGACTGCTAGTTGTCTTTGAAGGGAATTTTAACTTCAGCTGCTACTACATACTTCTACTGCTTCTGAAGACCAAAAGAAAATATATCAAATAAAATCGTTTAATATAGTAGATTAGACATACACCTTGTCTCCCAACACTAACACCAGAATCCGTTCAACTCAGGATTCCTTATAGATCACTCTGGTATTTGAAAGCCCTGATTTTCCTCACACTTACTCCAGTGTGAGTCAGGATAAACTCTGGTATGTATCAATGATTTACACTGATATAAAGCTGCTGGGAGAGAAAACTCAGACCTTCCATTTCCCTTACATGCCAATGTATAGATATTTAAAATGTAAATATGCAGTTAACAGTCTACAGTATAAAACCTCTGGTTAAATGATTTGTCTTTCCTACCACTCAGTAATTATAAAGAGGTTCAGCTCAAGTATATAGCTAAAACCTCAACTGAATGTAGAAAGAGGTATTTTCATCCAAAATGATTTGCAAGAAAAAAAATAGTTATATTACAGTAAAATGCACTTAATTTCCCTAATAAATAGTATGTCTGATTAATTGGAATACTTGCCAGAAATTGAAAATAGAGTAAAAATAATCCTACAAAGTGCTATGCAACTTCAACTACTACAGGCTTGGCTCACACTGGAAAAACTATAGATATATGTTTAGCCTTGACTGTACAGAAATAGTTAAATGACTCTAGGAGGCTTGGACTTCCATTGGAAGTCTTGGATTGGGTCGGGTTCTAACTGTACAAAGTTTGCTTAAATATCATGTCATGTATTAGCCACTTTGTAGTGAAGCCCCAGAGTGGCCTCCCTCCGAGCCTGAGACAGAGGGACCACTACACTCTTCTTGGTGGGTGGAGCCAAGCTGACCACTCTCCCCTGCACCAGAAGCAGAGGGGAGGGATAGAAAGTATAAGAGGCAGGCCCTTCTGTTCAGTTGGGCCAGTGCTAGCGAAGGAGGCACATGTCTCTAGCCCACTGCATAATTCTGGATCAGACCCTGAGCTGTGCAGTGCCACGCCCCTGGAGGAGACTGAGACTGAGGGCCAACAGATTATGGAGCCACACCAATGGACTGAAGTAGGAAATAGCCATGGGGAAGCAGACATTAGTCAGGTTGTGCTATCACCTTACCAGACAATGTGTTTTGACAGGATCCTCACTGACCCACAGGCGGGATCCCACAGCACTGTTAGCGCCCTGGGCCGAGACCCCGTGAAATAGGGTGGGTCCAAGTCCTCCTACTGCCAACTCCAACTCTCAGGTGGCGGCCTATTTACCCTAGGTCAAAAGGCCTGTGCCTTGTTTGTGGCTTGCCCCCTGCCAGAAGGCTGCAAGTCCATAGTCTATGTGTGCTGTCTGCCTTAGCCAGGAAGCTAGTCTACAGACTACTTAATTCAGGGGTCCCCAATGCGGTGCCCGCCCACTGGCCGCCAGACAAGCAGCTGCTGAAATGCCGCTGAGAAGCAGCAACGTCAAGAAGTGCTGCTGCCGAAATGGTGCTGATTTTTGGCGGCATTTTGGCGGCGATGCCTCTTGATGACGCTGCCTCTCGGCAGCATTTCGGTGGCTGCTTGTCCAGTGACCACGCTCCTCGGCAGCTAGTCGTCCAGCGCCCGCCACATGAACAGATTGGGGACCACTGACTTAATTGCTTATTGCTCTGCCCTGCCCAGGAGGTCAGAGCCCAGACTGTGTTTACTGCCTGCCTTAGCCAGGAGGCTTGAGCCCAAAGATTGCTTATTGCTGTGCCCTACCCAGGAGGTCAGAGCCCAGACTGTGATTACTGTCTGCTCTAGCCAGGAGGCATGTGCCCCAAACCGCTAATTAACTTCTATTTATTGCCTGACACTGCGAGTCAGACAACGGACAAGCCTGATATGGAGAGACCAATGCACACGTGTTTTTGCATAATATTTTAAAGTTATCAGCTGATCATAAACTTCTTCCTATATGGACTTCCTTGTTCAACTTAATGTTTTCCATGTCTACAGTGGCTGATATGGACATTGATCTTACATTAGTATTAAAATGCTTTAAAATGCTGCTAATGATATGTAGAAAGCTTCTTTTTTGAAGCCGTTCATGAAGCAAAACTGAAGATCTCCTAGCATATCAGAGCCTCCTGAGAATCTGTTGGTTGGGACAATATCTTAAACTGACAAATCTGCTTTGACCAGATGCTACTGTAATTAACTTTACTCATTATAGTCGGCTAGATTTAGATGTTAGCAAACAAGTGGCGTTACTGCTTGCTGGCGGTCAGCGATTGCCCATTCTTTGTTATCTTAGTTAAACAGGCCACACACAGACACACACACATTTAGAATACTGCAGGCAAATGTCTTTACCAGGTGGTAAACAGGGATCATCACAATGTTGTGAATAAGTGGCTATAGGGGATGACAACAAGATGAATCAAGGAATGGACAATAAAAAAAGGGAAGAAACAGTATTAGCAATAATGAACATTATAGGATGGCACTTGACAAAATAAAGCAGCTATGGTGTGAAGTGAGGATTGATTTCATCCCTGTGTTATGAAGTAGAAACTGGATTTCAGTAAATAGAAAAAAAAATGCACTGTAAGGTAATACAGCAAGAACCAACCAGGGTAAAGCTGCAATTAAATAATGCTGTAAAAAATTATTCACAAAGATTACAAAAATGTAAACATTCTTTTGCTCAAAAGAAACAATTACTTTTGATTAATTCTACTGAATTATTCTTGGTTCCCTCACCATCAAAAGTCCAAAAACATTATATAAAAATTATTTCACTGATAATACCTTGTGCAGTTGTTACCAGTATGACTTGCCATTATTTGTTTAAAATTAGAAAGTTCATAAGCATCATCAAGGGCCTGAAATTTGGTTGGCGTTTTGTATTAATCTGAAACACTTAAGTATGCAAGACTCATTTCTCTTCTTAGAGCTTCTCTATTAATCCAAGTCAGTTTATGAAATTTCATGTTTTCAACTTCATGTGGTCTGTCACAATTTATCATATTGTACACCAGACCAACTGAGATTATAGCAATACTAGCTAGAACCACAGTATTTCATGGTCTTGTCATTGTTTCCAACATAAACTCCATTTTAAGGGGGTTATAACTAAGCTGTAAAATTTGCTGCAGGGTGAAACATGGCAAATAACACGTCAGCTGGGCAGCTCTTTTTAAAACCTGAATTTGGTTTAAATCAGTTTGACTGGTTTTAGATTTACAGAAGGGGTGGGGGGTTATTTTTGTGTATTTAGGGGACATTTGTTGAGTTCTCATATAACTCAAAACTGTTTCAGTTTAGAACTTGGATATTTGTAGGCTGTTCATTCATGATGTGGACTGGTGACATAGGGTACAGTAAAAATAGGCTTTCAATAGGCCATGAGACTGAGATTTAAAGTTACTGCACACAAATAAGGCCAAACCCTACTGTTCTAACTTAATCCTCACTCAGGAAAAATTGTCCAAGGCCTTCTATACGTGGCAACATTTTTTGTTGTTGTTTTTTTTTTAAACCAGTTTTTCCAATGTAGTTATAACAGTGTAACTCCCTGTGTGGACCCTCTTATTGCAGTATAAATGTGACTTTTTCCATTTTCTTACATTACTTGGGAAGAGGTTTAAGCTAAACCAAAAGGAAAAAGTAATTTCTACCAGAATAAGAGTGTGTACAAGCAGTGTTATACCAGTATAACTATAAATTCACATCTTAGTTTATACAAGTAGAACATTCTCATGTAGACAAGCCCAATGCAATGATTGCAGGCTTTGGCCCCAAAGGAAGCCCATTTCCTGCACATGAAAATGCACAATTTGCCAATCATACTTACCAAAGAAAAATACTCATTTTATTTAGTGCTGAATTCAACATATCTTGATATTAAAGGACACTTTATGAAAAGCAGCTCCTACATGTTGTCCTGTTATAAGCACGTGCAAACTGAGGATTCCACAATTCTTAGTGTTTCTGCAATTTTTGTTGTTTTTTTGTGGAATACATGCTTTGGTTAAAAAAAGCTAGATTTGTTTCTTTTTTTCTCTCCTCATTGCCTCATACCCTGTCTTGACTAACCCAAGCCAGAAGAAAACTATCTATGGCTAAACAGCAGCACCAGAGGCGATTGAGAACTAATTTAGGAAGAAGTTAACTGCAAAGTGTTTAGAGTCAGCAGCTGACAGCTGCCATCCTATAGCAGCACAGCCAGGATTCAGCTGTTTTGCCATTGTACCGTGGGAAGCCCAAAAGAGTCTCCTCTGTGACTGGCTGGGATGCTGGGTGTTTCCCATGGTTCCCCAACATTCTGCTGCCTTTTCCTGGCTCCACCCGCAGCCCACTCTTCATGCCAGTCACACAGACACAGGAGGACTGGAGAGAATGAACCCGTGCTGTAGTTTTCTTAAGAGCCTCTTCATGCATTTGTACCAGAAATGAATGAATAATTCGCTGTGAATAATTTATTCAACAAATATAGGTTATTTTTCTGGTCATGAAACAACTAAAAGAAGATTGAAACCTCTTCACATTTTTTGCTTTTTGAAATTACTCAGATTATTTTGTGAGGGTTTTTTTTCCCATTATTTTCTTTATGGATAGCTGAGTCACTACCAATTCACTGTGAATATGACACTCAGGAGTAGAAATCAGAGCTGTGTTGGTTACCCGTGATTGGTCACATATATTGTTATTGTTATTGTTATTATTAGGAATGTTGAAAATATTCAAACATGTTGTACGTAGTCCATTTGTAAATTTGGATCTTTGGCCAATTCATCTTTGTGAAGATTAAAACAAACAAATTATCTGGTCAACTGGACCAATAAAAACCATAACCAATTATTTTGTTTCATAATGTGTAATACACATTAACGACTTGTAAAGCAAGTCAGCAAACTGCACTTTAAAAGACTGCAAAAATCAAGCAGGACAATGCTGCAAGGCTCAGATCAAACCAAAAATGAATAATCTTTTTTACATTTTTGAAGATACAAGTATGAAAGGTGATTCCTAATACAGTATGCTATTCACTTATTCATATCATAGTCACACAGTACATAATGCATGAAATTTGCAGTGTCTTTTCTCAGACTCTTGTAGCACATCAGCTTCATATTGCATTAGAAATTTTTCAGTCATGTTTATAACTGTACAATAAAATGTAATAGGAATACAAGCTTTTTTCCCCCCTTCACATGAATCAGTGTGTAAGAAATGAATCTGAAAGACCGAAAAAATTGAATTCCATACCTTTGGAAAGAAGTATTTGGATACTTCTTTCCAAAGAAGTACTACTTTATATTGATATAAATTCTTGGGTCATCACAGGATTCTCAAATCGCATAGCCAAACACAGCTGACTAGAAGGTGGCTCTTATCTTCCAGCCCCTCCCCAAGCCCACTGGTACACATGCACTAAAAGTGTAGGGTAAGCAATTCTATTCATACATATTGCAATATTGGCTCCCATTAAGCCTATATCTATACTACGAATGAAGGGTGTGCTTCCTCTGTTTGTATACACTTTTGTACTAGCTCTCATTCAGCTAGCGCAAATATAAATAGCAGTGTAGCCTCAGGAGCATGGGTAGCCACAGCAGAGGCTCAGCATAACCATGCAGAGTACACACCCACTCGTTTCAGGTGGGTTTATACTCGGCACAGCTAAGCTGTGCCTCTGCTGCAGCTACTCAAGATACCGTAGCGACACTATTTATACTCATGCAAAATCTCATTCAGCTAGCACAGGTATGTTACACAAGCAAGGGAGCCACACCCTTACCTCATAATGTAGATGTAGACTAAAATGGTTTTCATTCAAACCACCGGGTTCAGACTTTGTAGAATTTACAACAAAATTGGTCTTTCTGGATGTATGCAAATATAATATACACATATCAGAGGGGTAGCCATGTTATTCTGGATCTAAAAAAAGCGACAAAGAGTCCTGTGGCACCTTACAGACTAACAGAAGTATTGGAGCATATACACGTATATATACACACACTCCTGATCCTCTCCACTTTGGACTTATGTAATGAGTTTCAAAAAAATCAAAAACTTGCTAGTTTGTTTCTAAAATCAAGGATCTGAGACGATGGTAACCATGAACAGAGATCTATGGGTTGGGCATTCTCTTTGGAGAGCTGCAACAAAGATTTTGTTAGAAAAGCAAATGAAAACAATGTTATTAAAATGAATGCACTGATATTTTCAGAATCTCACTGTTATTTTTCTTCCAGGTACTAAAAAATATCATGAAAGCAAAATTCAAGTTAATATTTCAAATAAGAAGTCATATTAGTTCAAATTTAAACTGCCTGCTACTCCTTTGAGGCTAGATTCTCTTATGTTTCTGTTAGTCCCATTAAAGCAAATATATCATCCCACTGAAACTAACAGAACTGTTCATAATGTATTACACAATGGGTGAAATCCTGGCCTCATTAAAATCAGCTATAAAACTCCCATTGACTTCAATGGGGCCAGTTTTTTTCACTCAATGCTGTTTAATGGTGGGAGAATCTGGTCCTTAATGATTTTGTGTGCTTCTACTGAGACTTCTGGACAAGAGACTCATAAAGACATTATAAGGGCTTTGATAGGGCTTTTGCTGCAAAGAGATAGTTTAAACCATCTTTTGGGATAGATGCTGTATATTTGTAAGCGGTGCACAACTCCCAAAGGCAATCTTCAAGTGGATAAGGAAATAAATTGGAGGGAAAAATCTATAAAACACAATAGGTACTAAGGAAAAAAAGACAGGCAATAGTAGAATTAACTCCATTTTCTACTCGACATTTCATATGTAAGTGGTAGCAAATTAATGTAGATCATGTTTGCAAAGCTAAAGCAAAAATACTGAAAATAACAATTCCCATTTTATACCCATGCTTGGATGCTTCAGGCAGAGCCTCAAACTAAAGGGAAAATATCAGTGATTTTCACTTATTCTGAACACAAGCACTATAGTGTGTGTTCCTTAAGAAGTCTGTCAATCAGGGCCGGCTCCAGGCATGAGCATTCCAAGCAGGTGCTTGGGGCAGTAGTCCGTGTGTTTTTGCCCCCAAGCAGCACATCGAATTGCCACCGCGGACAGCGGGGGCTGTCCATGTGCCGTTAGGGCAGCAGGCGCGTTTCCACGGTGGTGGCAATTCAGCGACAGCTTCTATGTTTAGCTCTCCATGGCGGCGCAGCTTCTGTCTTCCGGCTGAAGACAGAAACTGCCGCCGAATTGCCGCCACCGCGGAAACGTGCGCATCACCGTAACGGCACACGGACTGCCCCCGCCGTCCGCGGTGGCAATTCGGTGCTCTGCTTGGGACAGCAAAAACAGTAGAGCCAGCCCTGCTGTCAGTGGTGTCAAATTATGAGCCATATCACAGTACAATAATCCCACTGAAACCAAGAGGACAGATCCTCAGCAGGGTAAATCATTTCAGCTCTGTTAAGGCAAGCAGGTTGGACTATGTGACACCCTTTTTACTATTACACACAGAACTCAGATCAAGTACCATGATTCACTTATAAATCCAGGCTAAATAGGAGTCTTGTAGTTGAAAGCCCCAGCTCCTGCTAAGGAGAAATATGTACCCATTGTTACATTTGTGTAAATAAAGAAAACTGGTTAATAAATACATGAGAAGAAGCAGAAAAAGGAGAATATTCCTCTTCCTAATAATGTACCATCTGACATCCAGTTTAAAAACTTGCATTGCTAATGAGTCAGAACACCAAGTCTCTTCCAGGGAAAGAAAACGACTCATCAACTGGAAATACTAAGGTAGCATTTTTCACAGACTTGCACAAAATATACGCAGTCACCTTTCAAGTAAAATTTTACATTATTTTATTCCAACTGCCTGAAAATGTCATTTTCCATTAATCCCCTGGGAACAGCTCACGTAACCAGTGCAGCAGGAGTGTCAGATTTCCATCTGACTGTTTCAGCTTCCACTGTGAACACAGTTATCCATGTCTTAATGTTTCTTCAACCAATCTCCCTCCACGCTCCCACCCACTCCACCACCAGTAGGCACAGGCTGACAGCTACATCCTTCAGTTCAATCCTTCGACCTTACTTGAGAGCCTTACCTGGGACATGCCCAAGGTCTGCAGTATCGGGCCTGCTAACTGCTAACGACTAGGTATATTTGATTGATGGTTTATGCAAAAGAAAATAAAACGTTTTAAAATAGTGCTTCATGGATAATACTGGTTTATAGGTTTAGATTAAATTAAATATAGATACAATCAAATTGTTATGTATCCTGTAGAGAAATCACTCAAAAAAGATAACAGTACTTGTTGGGACTGAGGTTGCCATTGTTTCCATCTGGAAACCAAGGAGCCAGATGACAGTCAAGGGATTCCAAAGAACAAAATACAGTTTCTCTACATTCTAAGCTTATTTGCCATCCATTAATCCAACACTGGAAGATTGTGTCAGGCTCAGTCTATGGCAAAAAACCTTTAGGTCAGTAAATCAATATTGATATTTAGCAGGGCAATATCTGTCAGTAAACCAACAAGCTCTGGGAAGTTAATGTTGAATCCTAACTCAATTTGTTCTGAATAAAAAGGCTCAAGTTTGAATTTTAACTCCTAGTTAGAGACAGATGTTGTAACATTAGAACGGGAGTTATGACTTAAGAAAATAATTCTTTCACCTTTATTGGTTTTTCTTTCTTTATTCTTATATTTCCCAACCACACCCACTGTATTTACCTCTAAAAGGCTTATTTCTGTAGTAGCTTACTTATCATGGGGACTCTTTAAAACACAAAAAAATTGGACTTTGTTAACAACATATTACAGGAGGTCTCTGTATAACTTGAATGTATTAAATTGCTAAGCACAAACCATAAATAGCAGGAAGTAATGAATTCAGTAATTCAATATCTCTTCTACACTTCACTTCCTCTTCTCAACTTCAATGACCATTCTTCCACCACTGTCAGAGGTCATGTATCCCCACCCTCATCTTGTACAACCAGCTGGTACTCTTGAGCTTGGACCATATGTACTGGTTATTGGCCAGATCCTAAACTAGTGTAAATCAGTGTTGCTACATAGAAGACCATGTAGCTACTCCAATTTATGCCAACCAAGGATCTGTTTCTATATGTTAAAGTATTACAGTTTACATGGCTTGCATAAATTATACTTCATATATGTGTTTTTATTGGTGTCAGACTGCATGTGATTGCTATATTATGTTTTCTGTAATATTTAGGAAAATGTATGTGAATGAATGATCTGTTAGTGATTGTTCTGTGTTTAGTAGTAATATTTATGTAGACATTCGCGTAATGTAATGTAATCTGAATGTGTTGCATTTATGCTCAGAGTTAAGGCTACACACTGTTTCATAGTTCAGATATATCCATGCTCCTCCTGAAGAACCAGAGGGGTGTGGATCCTGCTTTAAATGCCAAATCTATCAAATCTTTAAAACTATCATCACTAGCGAAGCCTCCATAAAAACAAGGTTTACAAATGCCCGTAGGATGAGCACTTTAGCATAAATTAGATGGCTAATAGAATGACAAGACTTCTAAAGAGTACAATTATTTTTAAAATTTAAAAATGCAAAATTGTATGGAATATAAACTGATCTATTCTAGCATTTCAGGGCTTTCTCTTTTCACCTGACTGGTTCAAAGAAGCTGAGGTGCATCCAAATGTATATAATACACAGTGTACACAAAATATAACAACACATTTTGGTCATAAATATATGAGATGTTAAACAGAATTTTACCTGCAAAGGTTTTGTAATCCACCAGGTCAAACATTATAATAGCTACTGCTGACCAGGTAACAATCAGAGCAACAACAAGAAGCCATGCTGCTGGCGAGCTGAATGTTGTCATTATGTCCTCTGTAACTGACTTCTTTCCCACTTTCACTGGCGGCGTGAGAACTGATCCATTGTTGTTGTCCATCACTGTGGTGGTGGTTGACATATGTCCTAATCAAACATTAAAAAAAAGAGAGCACATAAATATATTAAGCTAGATACCTATCAGTCTAAGATAAAGAACATATATGTAGGTTCTGATCTGTTACAGTTGTTATAGCTGTCAAGTTTTCGAACAACATAGGCCCTGATTCAGGAACGCACCTCTGTTCAGAACAGTACTTAAACATGTACCTTAGTTTGCTTACATGCTAACCTAAACAGGGATGGAGTTAAATACATTGAATCCTAAAATAGGGCTTGTTTACACAAACATTTAGTTCGCAACAAGTTGAAGAGGTGAATCCAACCTGCACTAGCCTTCCAGACTGAGTGGATCCTGATGAGCTCATCCTCTTTGAAACAGGACAACATCAAAGCACATTAATTGTTAATGCACATTAGCAGGGTCGACAGGGACAACTGGTCCATGGCAGGACAGTGCAGGGTAGATTCACACCCAAACATGCCTCAAACTGATTGTTTAGACGAGCCCCTATATTGCTTTCCTTTTTATAATTAATCACTTAAACATATTTTTAAATCAACACTTATTCAGTACAATTTTTAAGCAAGTAGTTAACACTGACTTCAATGGGACTTAAGTCTCTTCTTTCATTTAAGCACTTGCTTTTAACTGAATAAAAATCCCTTCCTGAACTGAGGCCACAATCAAAATACGTTAGGAAAAAACATAATAACCACAGGAAAAAAACAATGTATAGCTTCATTGCTCACCACAGGCCATTGTGCTGTGACTAGCTACACACCTAAAACAGTGGTTGATGGAAGCATAAAATATTATAATAACCCTCTACAAGACTGACTTGTTATGGACTGTGATGAGGCATCTGCCCCACACTGGTGGAGAAAGGGTTAAAAGCAGCCCTGGGGAGACTGTGCAGCAATCAGAGATGGGCTGCAATGAACAGCCAATCAGGGCAGAGCAGGCCCATACATAAAGAGAGCTGCAGGGCAGAGGAGGTAGTGCCCTCTTGGGAGCCCAGGGAAAAAAGACTGAGTCCCTGAAGGACTGAGGGAACCACCAGCACCGTGGATAGAGCAGTGCTGGGCTGGGTCAGAGGAGTGAGAGGGAGCTCTAGCCTGACTGGCTGAAAGACTGAAGCCCTGATACATGCATGGAGAAGGTGCTAGGGCTACGGGGAACTGGCCCAGGGAAACAGATTGCAGGGGCTGAAGGAGACAGAGCATGTAGCTACCGCCTAGAGGATCCCTGTGTCAGGACGTGGAGTAGTGGGTGGGTCTGGGTCTCCCCCATCCCTCACCCCCACTTGCCACTGAGGGGATTGGCCAGTGAAGGGCTGCAGTTTGCCACTGAGGGGAGTGGCTGGACAGAGGACTGCTGTTCCCCTGGAAAGGGGGGAGAATGGAATGGGGCATGGCCAGAGGGCTCTGTCTTGAAGAGGATGCCATAATGTTTGAAACAATGTGGGTCCAGAACAGAAGTGACAGCGGTCAGACACCACTGGAGGAGGATGCCCTGTGAAAAGACTGAACTAATTCCCAGAATGACCAGAAGGAGGCAGGACAGTGGTGAGTCCCACCCTGTTACATGAACACTGTGCCAGATCCACAGTAAAACAGCCTACATCTACTGAGCTATGCTACGGTGACCAGACATCCCGATAAAATCGGGACAGTCCTGATTGTTAGTTGTTTGTCCCACATCCCGACTAATGTTTGGTCAGGATGCCATTTGTCCCGATATTTCGCACTTTTTTTTTCTTTTTTTTGGCTCTCTGCTGGCGGCACTCTGTTTTGTTTTTTTTTTTTTTGCTCCGCTGGTGCCCCTCCCCCACCATATGTCCCGATATTTTGTTCCTCTCATCTGATCACCCTAAGCTATGTCAGTTTACACCAGCTGAGTATCAGCTTTGAATTCTGCTGTCAAGGACACAGGACAATGTGTGTGTTTATACTCTATTCCATCTCACCAATCAATAGCAGTAGAAATGTTCTATAGTTGTGCCATGACTTTTCTAGACAATGTCATTACAATTTGTGAAGAGTCATATTTTTGTAACCAAATTGTTTTGAGCACTTTCACGTTCAAAAGATGGCCTTCTAAAAGCCAGTCTTTTCTCCCAGGAGTTGCAGTGTCAAATGGGCTTAACACTGAAATCTAAAGATTCTTTAGTAGAAAACAGAGAGCAAGATGAACACCTATGTCAATTCCCATTCAGCAGATACCACCTGTTTACTGGTGAACAGCTGCATTTTTAAATACAAGCTATTTAACTTACTTCCCTGTGGCTGTTGAGAACATCTTACACTGCACACCGCTAAAAAAACCTTAATGAAGCTTACAGTTTCATTATATCATGTTTCAAATTGCTGAAATTTAAAATTTGAAAATTTCTGAGAAATTCTTGAACTCAAACAAGTAATAAATGCAATAATCACTGCTTTCATTTGATATCCAGATATGAAGCTGCACAAAATCAAATCATTCACTCCTCCCTAGTCAGCAAGAGTCAAATGGCACTGTTACACGCTGAGCTCCCTCTTTTGGGAGACACCAGGCTGCACTATTGGAACTAACCCTTGCATCCCACATACATTTAATCTTACAGGGTCTGAGTTTGTATCCAAACACTGTTTCAAAGTCCAGCCTTTCTGTTACACTCCTGAGGTACCATCCTCCTGTCTAGTACCACTTTCTTGGGAAGTGGGACCCTATGTTCTCCCCTATACTGAAGTCCACCAGAGCTCCACCTTTGTGGGAACTTTGGTTTATTGTTTAACCATTCAAGAAACTTGTGACAGTTAAACCAGGGGAACACACATTTTGCCAAGGAACCTCTACACCAGACACTTTACTCAGACCAAGCACAAGAGTTACAGATCTAGGTAAAAATAACAAACAGCTGCATGGAAAACCCCTCCCTTCAGTGTCTTCACTACTCTAAGATCCTTTTGGGTTTTGGTTAGTGACCTTCCAGGGTCCCAGGACCCCACCTGCACTCCACTCTTCCTATTGTAAGCTGATGAATGGCTGGCGAGAGAGTCCCAGAGCAAGAAGATCCAGGACTTAAATAGAGTCTGGCCTTCTCTGTCAGGTGCCCCCTGCCAGAGCAGCTTCAATCCTCTCTCCCTCCCGCCATCAGATCAGTTGCTCAGCTCCTGCTCCCCCACCCAGACATGTTCCCAACTGGGAAAACTAGTTTTCTGGACTAGAGCTAGCCTATTGTAGGGTGTACTCATTTGAACGATGGACCATCAAGCCTGAGGCATGTTGATGGTTTAGCCATTATTAGCTCCTCTGCTAGGTGTCAGGATTTCATCTAACAGCTCCTAGGTGTCCAGCTCAAGATGGAGGCTACAGTACAAAAGTGAAGGGCACAAGACAATTCAGAAAAGTGTTTCAGATTGATTAAGACATACACAGACATATACGAATCTGTACCTGTGACATCATGTTTGGGTAACTTCTCTAGCAGCTAAACTGATGCATTATTTATAGTTGTCACACACAAAAAATCTAAACATATGTTACATATTTGCATAGTTTGGTTAAATTCATCCTGATCAAATTCTTATTAAAGGCTCCCCACTGAGTTCAGGGGGGCATTGGATAAGGCCCTGTATGAGTCTGAATTTCCAAAGAATCCCTTTTATTGCTAAAAGAATAAAAGAACAATGCACATACTAGTGTGAACTTGTACTCACTCCTTATTTATCACCAACCCAAGAGCATGGTGAATTTTATAGCTGAGTGCAGTAGCGCTGCCTCTGTCTGGGTCTTCTCATGCTGATGCTGATGATGGCCACTTCTGATGCTATAAAATTGCTACCTTTCTGGCTGGGTCACTGAACACTCAGGTAAGAGAGAAAGGGGCATGTGATGAAGCTCTAACTAAACAAAGATAAGCAAACTCAGTCTGTTTCTCATATCCAAAATGACAAATATTGATCTGAAACCTCTACCTCTTAGGTTACAAGAATCTTGAAGAGAGAGTTTAAGAACCCCAGACCTTAGTGCATATGGCGTGTAGCTCTTATTTCAGAGTCTATCTTGAGATACCTACAGAAATGATAAATACATAGGCTGTGGTGAACGAGATCCTTTGTTTTGTCCATCAATTTATATCTTTTTAAAATTAGAAAAATGAGATGGAGCACAAACTCTTACAAGCTTGAGACTGATGAAAACTCTTTTGTTCCATGTATAATGGAAAATCAGTCCAAGAGTGATGTGATAATGAAATCATCATTACATGTCTTGCAATAATTTGTAATGTGAGCAAGGTCAGTGTCAGCTTTAGCGGTGATATGATTTACACTCAAACACCATACATTAGAACAGAAACTAATATAATTCACACCCTTGACTGTTCTACATTTTTCATTCATTGTGATTATATATAATTTCCTTATTTTTGTCCCCTTTTTAGATTGCATTCACTCCAAAGATCCCTATCCTGATCAAGTCTCTCATTTCAAGCCGTAGAAACCTGCATTGTTAAATAGTAATGTTGTATAAGCAGCACAAAATTGGCAAGTTACATGATTTTTGTAACTTACATGAAATTTGGTTTAATTTATGGATAATGTATTCAGTTAATGAACAGTGTCTTATCTATTAAGATGCAAGTTATACACTTTTCTATTTTAAAAACATCACTGCTTCCATTTCCCTGAACATAAATATTGGATCAAACATCACACTGCAGGAGAGAAAAATCAAGCGACAAAGATCAGCTTCCTAAAGTCAAATTCCAAGTCAATAGCATTATGTTATGTAACATTCAAATTCATTCATACAAAAATAAACTGTGTGCATGCAACAGGTCATAAATGATACATTATGCATTTTCTTTCCTCTAGGGAGACCAGCAGAGTTTATGATGTAAGGGAGAGAACAGAAAGGTATCTTGATAAGTCTGATTGGCATCATAACATATATCTCAAATGACATACTAATGAAAGACATTTGCACAGTAAAAGCAAAGGCAATTAAAACTACATTGTAATACCAGCCCTGAAAAGGTTAAGGAAGCTGAGAAAGAGTGAGTTAGGCTACACATGAGGGGACTAGGCTGGAGAAGCAATGCTTGATTGGAAGATGAAGCTCCACTGAGCAGGTGTGGGGTGGGCTAGTATAAAGCCAGGAAGCTTGCAATAGAAAGTGTGGCAGTGATGAAGTCTGCAGTCATCCCCTGCATTGGAGAGGGAATTAGAGAATCCAGAGAGAGAGAGCAGAACCCTGGGAGCCTGGCCCCAAGGGAAGGGTGTACCCAGAAGGGAAAAGGGTGGATAAGAAAGCCCACGGGAGATAGAGTAGGAAGTAGCCCAGGGGAAAAGCACTCAGGTTTAGGACTGCACAGACCTTGGCTGTGTGTTGTAGGATCCCTGGGCTGGACCCTGGAAGAGTGGATTTCTCTACCAGCTACTGACAATAGGTCCAGTGAGACACTATACCCTGGAAGGGGAAACCACATAGTGACCTGGCCAGAAGCCTGAGTCACAGAGAGGAAGCTGCAGCTCCTGGAGTGAGAGGAGCCCTGGAATGGCTGAAAGTGGTGAAAATCTCATGGAAGAAAGTTGGGGCCAACAGCTGGAGGACACGATGGAGGACATTGAAGAAGCTTGAGCCCCTCTGGACAAGACTTGAACTTCCACTAAAAATATCTAATAGCAAGATAAGAGGTAACACTATCTAAAATATTAAGTCAAGTACTATATTATCTGTATTGTGTGGGCCCTAAATGAACATTGGGCAAGATGTATTGATTGCTGAAATTCGTGTATTATCTTAACATATCTTAAAATAATTTATCTATCCATATTTTAAAGTTAAAGTTATTTGAATATGGTGTTTATACTTGAACCTCTTTCTTGCACTAAAAAGCATATACATAGCATTCCCCTTGACTGGAACTTTGCTTTACAAGCTACCAGTGCAACCTTGTGATTGCAATTTCTTTGGCAATCTATGCACTTCGTCACCCACAACACAGCTTCTCTGCAAAGACTTGTACTTCTCCCTGACTTCTGCCATCGCCACCTCTACAGCTGCAGTTCTCAAAAGCTCAACAGCTTCCAATTTTCACAAACACTGTCTGCTCAGTTAGGTCAATTATGGGCCCAAATCAATATTAAGCTTTCCTAGAGCCAGCATACCCAATAACTGGTAGATTTTCCCCCAGTATAGCTGAATCCTCACGTGGTGCAAAGCCACCCTCACTCCTGGCCTCCATCTTAGGAGGTTTAGTGAGAACTTCCTTAATCCAGGCTGATTTTCCCAACTTGCTGGTGTGGCTTTCTGAGGCTGTTGTCAGCTGGGGAAAATGAGAAAGTTGGTACAGCTCACATAGTGATTAAAAATTACGTGGGGATTAAAAGACTAGCAGCTGCCAATGCCTTGTCTGCATTACTGCTTCCACTGATACTACTATCAGTGGAGCTGCACAAGAATGGGAAATCTTAGGGGAAAATACCTAGTATAGACAAGGAACAGGGAAGAGAAATGACTAATGTATTGAGAATGCTGACCAGATCTCCTCCCAAGGTGGCTGAAACACTGACTTCTTTTCCCTTTTGTGTCAGAGGTGCATATATCATGTTTGGATCTCACTACCTATGCTGTACATCGCACATTGGCTGAAAATGAAGGAAAGGGAACAATCTAGGATGGAAAGGCTCAAATTATATTGGAAATTTCAGGCCTGTTCTGGAACTGTCAAAAATATAGCAATATTGGGGTGTTCTACTCACAGTTTAACAAAGGCTCCAAGAGAAAAATCCCCCAACACCTGAAATGTTTATCAGCAGAGAAAGTGACAGAAAAACAGCTACATAAATATTAAAATAATGGAAAGAGGTGATAGGATTGCTTGTGAGGGAATGGATTACAGACTTATCAGTGACTGACAGTTATAAACATGTAAAATTCATTATAAAATAAAGGGGGATGACGAGACCATTTCTAAATAACAAAAGAAATAAATCAAGATTATAGAACATGGAAGAAGATGGTGCATGAAAATTAAATGAACTGAATACCAAAAAAGTAGTGACAACTGTGTAATGTATTGTATACTCCATTTCCTATTTTCCTTATTATTCCTGCACTGGTTTTATTTTTGATCAGTATAAAGTATGTAATGGTATAAAAATTATATTGTTTATCTTGTCATTCATACTCAGAGACAATGTACATCAGTTTTTAAAAGTATCACATTGATTTCAATGAGAGTTTGTGGAATAAAAGTGACATCTTTCCTAAACATTCCATTAAGATGTTATCCAGTTCAAAGGAAATGGGGAACCAGGTACAATGTCAACAGCAGAGCTACATGTACTGTATGTTATGAACTGGCACAGTTATTAATACAAGATCCTTTAAAGATGTGTATTTAAGGATCCCAACAATGGTGGTGCTTCCCACAAAGTAGCAATGACTGCTCCTGCAGAGTCGTTACATAATCAATCACTTAATGTGGGGCACAGGAGAAGAAACAAAAAATTCTTTCCAAAATAATTGTTCATACTAGTATTAATTAAAAACATACACAAAAACGTAGGTTAAAAAAAAGCATTTCATTGACTCGAAAAGCACTTCCTAATAGTTTATGGTCAGATTGTGACACCTTTCCTTACACTGAGTAAGTACCTTATTACGCAAGTAGCCCCATTGACTTCAACAGGACAGCTCATGGTTTAAGATACTGTTGAGTGTGATAAATGATATCACAATTTGGCCCATAGCAAAAATTCTGAAAGTTTTTTTACACACTTTATATTCAGTATTGCTTCTCCCTTATACTTTATTTTTAAACACATTTGCATGGAAACAGTGTCTTTCATCTTTAAGAGTTCATCAGATCCTGCTGCTTGTACCCCTCCTGGAGTCATAATCCTTCTTTTGTGATATCACAATGATTTCCACATCAATCTGTGAAGATTATGATGACTTCAAATGAGGAGGATGCAGCAAGAGAAGATGAACTCTTAAGAAACAAATATACTGTTTTCATGCAAATGGCCTTCATAATAAAAAGAAAAAGAAAATATATGGGTGGCATTTTTCTAAAAAGAATATTTTTCAAAGATTTAATTGAAATGTCAGGTGCTGTTTAAAATAAAAGCAATAAAATTCAGGGAGAAGGCTCAACTTTTTTTTTCCAGTCAGACTCACATTCTAGCCAGCAAGTTCTTATGTGAATTAATTTTATCATTGATCTGAACTATTTAAACACAAGAAGAACAGTTGTTATTTGCCTCCATTCACAGACTGTCAAGACAAATAGAATACAACTCAAACTTGAATATTCCATCTGTCTGCATCTCCATATGTTTTTTTTGTTTGTTTTTTTGAGGGGTGGGAGAGGAATCATTGTTCAGGGCAACTGCATGTGTATTTCCCTCTCATGGTCCAGCAAGGTCACTCTCGCTCAGGCTTTCAGCTCCCCAGCTGTTGCCTCTCTTGATCATAGACATGTGAGTCTCCCTCCTGACTAGGGTATTTCCAGGCTGCAAAGTTCCCTGCTTACCTCATAAATCCCGCTGCAAAGTCAGACTGTCTAAGCAGGGCTGCTTTACTTTTCTCCTCAGAGATAGTAAATGGAGCAGTTGCCATAGTTAAGTTGCCACCCAGCTCTTTCTTAGTTAGCCCATTTATTAAGGTAAAATGATTACAAAGAAAACATAAAACAATCAAAGAACCTTCATGCTTGCTAATAAGCTTACCAGAGATTACCTCAACTCCAGCAAGGACTCAGACATATGAACAGTCCTCCAGACCCTACCAAGGAGTTTTTCTATGGTTCCAAGTTCAACACAGCTGTTAGCTCAGCACCAGCACCCAAGTCATGGCCAACTCTTTCCTATCATTCCCATGACGAATTGGGGGCCCCTGCTTGAACAGAAGGTCCCATCCACTGGTTGCAGCAGAAAAGGCCTGGAGCCGGTTTTAACTGAAACTATTTAACCAAAAGTCCTTTTTTTCCCATCTGTTGGTTCCTGGAGAAACCAGTTTGAATAAATGTATGCAAGTTTCTTTCAAGGTGCAGGTGTTACAGCCTGAGTTAATTTGCCTAACCATTGCCCAGTGTCCTGAGTTCCTGAGCACTATGATCCCTCTTCCCCATGGAATTACATACAGTCTCTGGCCCACAATGATACATTTAATTCAATAAGGTTTGCTCAGAATATTGCATAAAAATGTCATATCTATCATAGGGCATATACACAATGGGTTAGTGTCACAGAGTGAACTAGCCCTTTAAGGGATTTGGCTTCAGCCCCACTTGTGCTTTGTCATCTTGTCCCAGGCCATTGGTTTGCACCAGTGGCTGAGGTCAAGTGATCTGGAAGCATATGATGTTAGCCCAGATAGGAGACTCTGAGCCAGCTCCATCACAAAGGGGAAGACAAAGAGCTAGGGGGAAGGTTTCTCCAGAGAAGTGCAAAGTGGATCTGGCTGAGATCCTCTGCTTAGAAGCAGACCTTGTATTTTTGGAAAAATCTGTTACAAGAATAGGTGCTGGAACTAGCATTGCTGGAGGTGCTGCCACGCCCCTGGCTTGAAGTGGTTTCCATCATATCAGGGTTTACAGATTGGTTCAATAGCTCTCAGTACCCCCACTATTCAAATTGTTCCAGCATCCAGGTTACCAGCCAGGAGCTGAAGAAACTGTGAAGCTGGAGAAAGACTAGTTTTGGTTTAAAACAAAACTTAAACTGTGTTATCTAAGAGACTAGACCCAAAGAAGAGTCTTGGGACAGTTTGATAAACCCAAATTGGCATCACTTTCCTATGGGAAGACGTCTCTACAGAAAGATTTTTCAAAAGTACTCAGCATGAACTAACTCAGGTTCTACTGAATTAACAGGAGTTTTAGAATTTATTTAAATGAAAACAGAATTAAATCAATGCTGAGTAGTTTTGAAAATCCCATCCTACATCTATATTGTGGCTTCACATCTGATCAAGTCGAGATTAAAGTTTCAAACGTGTGTGAGTTAGGAAATCCCTCTGAAAGTCAATTCTTGAAAATTGGACAGGTTTCTAACATTTTGAAAATTCTGCCCTAAATCACCTCTCCTTGCCTACTAGCATCCTATATTTCCAACAGATGACCAATTCCAGAGTATATTCATAAATCCTTAAAACCCTGATATGTTTACTTGTTGGAAAATAGAGCATACATATTAACACAGAGAAATGATTTGCAAAGATGTCTCAACTTAAATTAAGGAAAAAAAGCCTTGTGTATCTTGCAAGTGATGGTAAAAAAACAAAAAACAAACAAAAAAACCCTACAATCCCTTTATTCTGAATTTGTTTGTAAAGACCATTATGCCTTCTAGACATTTATCCTTCTTCTTGTGTGGTTGTTTCTATTGTACATAATTTTTTAAAAAAGCTTTTATGTGATTCAGCTTATTCAAGCATTATAACTAAGGAAAGGATTAGCACGGAAGAAGTCTTCAGGCGATATTGTCGATCCTGTAAAAATAGGTCATGTGTGATTGAAATTGCATTGTAATATCCTACACAGTAATTTATACCTTAAGTCACTGCAGAAAGAAGGAAACTGGGGAAAGTTGTAAAGTCAGATTTCAAATTCTTACAGAAAAAGGTAGTGTGTTTTAATGGTATATTTTATATAGCATATTAAATCTACAGCCATATCCCTTTGTGCAGTAATTTTCTGAGAATTCAAAAGACGAGCAATATTAACAATGAGAATATAAGAATGGCCATACTGGGTCAGACCAAGAGTCCGTTTAGCCCAGTATTCAGTCTTCTGATAGTGGCTGATGCCAGATGGTTCAGATCTTCACAGTCTGCTTTGGACTTAACTATCTTGCATAATTTTGTATTGTCTGCCACCTCACTGTTAACCATTTTTTCCAGATCATTTATGAATATGTTCAACAGCACTGGTCCCAGTACAGATCCTTGGGGAACCCTGCTATTGACCTCTCTCCACTGTAAAAACTGACCATATATGCCTACCCTCTAAGCAGTTATTGATCCATGAGAGAACCTTGCCTCTTATCCAATGCCTGATTACTTTCCTTAAGAGCCTTTGATGAAGAACCTTGTCAAATACTTTCTGAAAGTCCAAGTACTCTATATCCACTAGATCACCCTTGTCCACTTGTTTGACCACCTCAGGGAATTCTAATAGATTAATGAGGCATGATTTCAGTTTACAAAAGCTGTGTTGACTCTTCCCCAACATAGCATGTTCATCTGTGTGTCTGATAATTTTGTTCTTTACTATAGTTTCAACCAATTTATCTGGTACTGAAGTTAGACTTACCAGCCTGTAATTGCCAGGATCACCTCCAAGCTTATTTAAGCAATATGTTACATACACCCACAGGTAGTTTTACAATTTCATATTTTAGTTCCCTCCGAACTCTTGGTTGACCAATATAGAAAATAAGACCTCCAAAGAATATCAATATTAGAACTGCGTGAAGTTTTTAAGCCAAAACTCTTCCAACAAAAAAGTGCAGATTCAGGTTGCCCAAAACATTTTGCAAATGTATGTTGCATTCACCACGAATATTGTGGTAGGAAAAAATTCCAGAAGTCAGTTTCATTTTTACTTTTTCTGAATGAAACACTGATTCAAAATCACTTTTCCTTTTGAAATTTGCTTTAATTTTATTTTAAGTTAAAACTCAAAAACAAAACATTTAGCTCGACCCAAACCCAAACATTTTTGCGTTTGCTTGGATCAGCTAGTGAATTAAAAAATAAAAATAAAAATCAGTTATTCACACTGCTCCAGTCAAAACAAAAGTAGTAGTCAATACATAAGGAGAGACTTCCTAAGAAAAGGCAAGCTGTTGCAGGAAGCAGAGCCGGCTCCAGGCACCAGTGCAGGAAGCAGATGCTTGGGGCGGCCAATGGAAAGAGTTGGCATGTCCAGGTCTTCAGCAGCAATTTGGTGGCGGGTCCCTCAGTCCCTCTTGGAGGGAAGGACCAGCCGCCAAATTGCCGCGGAAGAATGAAGCAGCGCGGTGGAGCTGCTGCCAAAGTGCTTTTTCTTTTCTTTTTTTTAATTCGCCACTTGGGGTGGCAAAAATGCTGGAGCTGGCCCTGGCAAGAAGTGAGTAAGAAGGGTGCCACTTGCTGCGAGTATTGAACTGCCCAAATATGATGCTAGGTGGCACTGTGCTGCTGGAGGTGTTCTTCCTTTTAAGCTAGCAAACTCCTGCCTTGACCATTTTTTTTTCATTTAAGATCTCAAGAATGGAGTTTATAGCTTCAACATCCTGGACAAATTCCAATGTGCATTACTGCATTGTCTGTCTAAATTCCCTCTATAGCTAAACTATATTAAACAGCCTTTCATTCCAGACTAGACATGGCTGCACCTCAGCGATGGATGATGTGATCCCTGCATACGTTCTGTAAAGCAGTTTGAGCTGATCAAAATCAGAAGTGCTATGTACCTGTTAGATGCAAAGGGACGAGCACTTTGTGGTAGGAAATATGGATATGACCTTTGATCACTGTACTTTATTCTATTTTTGTGCACCTGCATTCTTTATATTTTCTATACCGATACTTTACCTTCTTTCATGTTCTGAAATAGTAACAGGAATACTCTCTCTTAATGCAGATCTTAGATATCTGACATTTCTGAAGAAGCCAAAGGGATATTCAGATGTATTTGTGAGATGATACAAAGTGAGATACAACTTATCTTTTGAAATGTCAAACTGAATGTTGGAGGAAAGTGGATTTCATTCATCTTTAAATAGCATGAAATCTTTTGGAACAGGATACTGTATTTATTCCCTATGTTACTAATGTGTGTTTCGAAACTAAACTCTATATAACTCCTAAAGTCTATATAATGGTTTGGGGGTGCAAATGTTTACTTAAAATGAGTCAGAATAAATAATAGTTAAAAATTTCACTCTCCACATTTCAGCAACAGTCTGGACAAGTAGATAGGGCATAATACAAAGCCAAAGTGTAAAGAAACATTGAGAAGAGATTTTCAGAGACAAGAATCCTCTGCTGGAACTATTCTGCCACTAGTCTCCAGACTTACAGCTGTAGGGACTGATAACAGGATCTGGTCACTTGGTTTCCACTATTCGGGAAGCAAATGGGGAGAGATACGGCCTTCCAAGAAACTAGGATCCAAACTATATGTCTTTAAAGATCAATAGTGACACCCTGAATTACATCCAAAAGTAATTGAGTGCAGTGTAAGTTCTGCTGATGTAATAGACTCTCATAGACTCATAGACTCTAGGACTGGAAGGGACCTCGAGAGGTCATCGAGTCCAGTCCCCTGCCCTCATGGCAGGACCAAATACTGTCTAGACCATCCCTGATAGACATTTATCTAACCTACTCTTAAATATCTCCAGAGATGGAGATTCCACAACTTCCCTAGGCAATCTATTCCAGTGTTTAACTACCTTGACAGTTAGGAACTTTTTCCGAATGTCCAACCTAAATCTCCCTTGCTGCAGTTTAAGCCCATTGCTTCTTGTTCTATCATTGGAGGCTAAGGTGAACAAGTTTCCTCCTTCCTCCTGATGACACTCTCCATATCAGCTACCACTAAGCAGTTGGGGTAACATACTATGTACCTGCTGAGGCTTTCATGTGGAGTTTTCATGCAAAGCCCCATGTAAAATGGGTTTTAGCACTTAATTCTGGAGGTCACAGATGTATGGATAACTCTGGAAACTCCATATTTGAGAGAAATGGTCATAAATTATTACACTAGGTACAGATGAAAAAAGACCTTGTGACCCAGTGTGATGCTGTATGATTGCAACAAATCTTGTACAAACTGTCGTGTAAGGTGTCACTGGAAAAGTTGTGCTTTGCTAGGAGTGCTTATATGCATATATCATCTTTGTGTCTAATCTTATGAATATTGGCCCTGGACCTGTATCTTATACATATGTTGTATTTTTGGGTAACACCCACCAGATAAGATTTGCATCAAGGCCAGACAGTTATGTGTTGATGGCCCATTAAGGACACTTCACTCTAACAATGGCCATAATGGAAACCTATCTCACCCGCTAAGACTTCTTAAGGACACCTCAGCAAAGATTTGGGCAGATATGTTAGTCATCAAAGCATGTAAGGACATGTGATATGTTCATGTGATCCTAGAGTCCATCTTGGGCCAGTATCTTTCCACAGACAGAGGCTGAGGGCTTTGTTTGGGACAGTAAAATTCCATGCACATGGCAGAGGTTATAAAAAGGTACCCAAGACATCTCATTTTGTCTTTATTTCCTGCTTCATTTCTCTGGACTGGATTTCTAACAAGGAAGCTTTGAACAATGACTGATGACCCTCCCTCCCTCAATATGTTTGGGTAATTCCAGAGGAACATTTGCAAGCTAGCAGTTGATTCCATCACTGCTATGATCCTGATCTATGAACACTAAAAAGTCACTTGTATGTATATGATCTATTAACCATTAATGACTCTCTTCTCCTCTTCTTTTATTATTAAACCTTTAGCTTTTAGTTATTGGGTAAAATCTGAGTTATATATTGACCTGTCTTAAATGGCTGATCTTCTGGGATTGGAACAACTCTATATCTGATTAAATTGGTTTTCAGCAACCACTCATTATGTAGATCAGTTTCTGGGTGGTGAGCCAAGGGCTAGGATGCCTAAGAAGACTGCAGTTTGGGCCTCTTGTTAACCAGTGTGGTGAGAACAAGTTCACTTTTGTTACTGGCTTGGTATAATCTAATAATAAAATAACCTCCAGTCTGGGGTGAGTCTGCCCTATGCGTCAGCAGTTTGTACTGAATTTGGCATTTTCAGCTCTGACCCACTGAGGCACGATGACACTCAGGGTGCCATTGGTGCCAACAGACAGAATACCCAGGGTTGCCCAGAGTTTTACAGAGAACCCCTGTGTAACTTTATTGATATAATTTGGGACCATATAGAACATGGTTGCAACCAAGGTCCTGTAGTGGCACCAAATCTTACGTAAAGGGGGTCATATAAAGTGTCTAAGACCAGGTTATGGGTTGCTGGTTATGATTATGCTGTTTGTATGCATGTGTCATTTTTTAGTTGAAGTTACGAATATTGGCTCTATACTGTCTGTACCTCAAACTTCTGCTGTGCGTCTAGGTGACACCCCAGACAAGTTGGTGTTAGCTCTGCCTAGCCTGCTTGATGGCCCATTAAGGACCATCTGCTATACAATTGACCCACTGAGAGAAGGCAGATACGCCTTGTAACTCAGCAAAGTATGCAGGAACTTGCCCATGTGACTCCAGACTCCATTTTGCTGTAATTTTCCACAGTAAAAACAAAGAGGTGTTCTTACACCTGGAAAAGACTATAAAAGGCTGATGCCTCATCACCATCTGGTCTTCAATCCTGCTTCTTATCTCTGGAGGGACTTTGCTACAAATGGAAGCTCTACACAAAAGACTGAATGACCCATTCCACCTGTGGATGTACTCCAGTGACTTGATTTGAACCTGTAGTTTATACCATCTCTGCTACTAGCCTGAACAAAGAACTTTGCCATTACTGTATGTAATTGATTCCATTTAATCAATTCTAGCTCTCATCTATCTTTTTCCTTTTATGAATAAACCGTTAGATTTTAGATTCCAAATGATTGGCAACAGCATGATTTGTGGGTAAGATCTAATTTGTATATTGACCTGGATCTGGGGGTTTATTCTTTGGGATCGAGAGAACTTTTTTTTTCTTTATTGGGATATTGGTTTTCATAACCATTTGTCTCCATAATGAGTGGCACTGGTGGTGACATTGGGAAACTGGAGTGTCTAAGTGAATTGCTTGTGTGACTTGTGGTTAGCCAGTGGAGTGAGACCAAAGACTTCTTTATCTGGCTGGTTTGGTTTGCCTTAGGGGTGGAAAAACCCCAGCCTTGAGCTGTAACTACCCTGTTTAAGCAATTTGTCCTGAATTGGCACTCTGAGTTGGGTCCCGCCAGAACCGCATTGTTACACCCTGGGTCAGATATCTGCATAATAGTTAAAAAAGTGGCTCTTACTGAGTCAGTAGAACCAATGGTCATCAATCATTGCAAAACTTAATATTTAAGGAGTTATGTGTATATATATAGAAAATTATGGTTGTAAGGTCTTGGAGTCAAGGCGAGTTGCTAGGAAGTGTCATACTTCAAAGATGTTCCCTTCAGGCAGGAGGTAACTGACACCCATCTCCCTGTCTGGCTATTTGTGTATTGCATGCTTTGTTGCGTACTGACCCAGTTGTGAATGGAATGGCTGTGAAATCTAAAAGAGTGAAAATCTGCAGGAAGAAATAAACAGTGGGGCTGTCTTGTTTATGAATAAAGACAAAGGATTGAGTTGGTATATCCTGGAGTGCAATGGGACACTGAATTCTTTACCTAGGAGGCAAACTGACAGCATGCTTGTCTCATGAAAGGAGGGTTGCAGCCAGTCTGGCTGTAAAGCACTGCAAGGATTTGGGGTGAGCAATATTCTACAAGACATGAGTAACTTGTTAAGTCTAGGCTCTAGAATGGCTGTTATGATTTTATTTTATATGTAACCATTTGTTTCCACTACTGCTGCTTGCTACTACTTGAATCTCTAGGCCAGGCCTGCACAACATGCGGCCTGCAGGTCGCATGCGGCCCACGGAGGCTCATTGTGCAGCCTGCAGGGGGATTCTAAATCCCGCGCACATGGCGCTTTGCGGTCAGCCCAGAGCCCTTTGAATCCCGTCCGCAGCTCCAGCGGCCAGGCTGGGGCTGGGATTTAAAGGGCTCGGCCTCCCCTCAGCGGCAGGAGCTCTGGGCCCTTTAAATCCCTGCCCCAGCCCCGCAAAGCTCCGGGTTCCCCCAGCCGCCGGAGCCCCAGGCCCTTTAATTTGCCCCTGAGGGCTCCCAGCCGCCTCTTCAGCTGGGACCCCCTGGCTGATTTAAAATCAAGTATCACCTCCTCACCCCCAACCTTCCTTTTTGGCCCACAGCTGTTTTGGTGGAGCGGCGCTAGGGAAGGAGAGTTTGTTTCTGCAGGCCTGGGCGGTGCTGGTGCGGGATGTTTCCACGGGGTCAGGAGGTGCTGGTGGAGGGGTGTTTCCACGGGGCCGAGGGGTTTCAGCCCTCAGCTGTTTTCTTTGGAGTAATGTGGCCCTCGTTGCTTTACGAGTTGTGCAGGCCTGCTCTAGGCTTTGTTAACTAAACTTATACTTGACTTCACTATAAGCATCTAAGTGTTGTGTGTTTAAGCAGAGTGGTGATCTGAGGTGGAACTGTTAAGCTGGTGTGTACTACTTCTTTGCACGCAGTGACTCCATGAATATGGAATGTGTCCACTGGACCAGGAGGTGGACATTCCAGGGAGACCCTCGGAGGGCTCAAGGGTTGGGTTACGCCAATTGCTAACCTGTAAGTGACAGTGAGGCCTGAGAGGCTTAACAAAAAGTGCTTGAGTTGCTGTAGCAGGAGGAGTTGGGGATCTGACCCATGGCAGGCACAGACCAAGGCTATTTAACACTAAGGGCAGGTGGTAGTGAAGTGCCTCACAACTCTGGGTATCCCTGGGAAGTGTAACAGAACTCTTGGGCAACAAAACTATATGAGACTGCAGCAACAATCAAGGATAACATACTAACTATATTGCAAACCAAGGATGTCAAAACCTCTCAGCAGCAGGGCCACAGTCACCATCCCCATTATTCTCTCTAGAACCATCCCTGAATCAATCAGTATCAATTCAGTCTTACCTACACTCTGCCTCAGCACATCTCACTCAAGACTTAATCTTGGCCACACACTGGAAAAAGAGAAATGCTGGACAATCCAGGTTTAATGGGAAAAAAGACCATTGCACACCATGCAGGTACAGTGCCACACAGTCAAAAACATCTCACATTCTTCCCCAGATACCTAGATTCACTTGCACATTGAAAACAAAGGATAATAAATAAATGCTTCCAAATGCCAAACAAGAACACCTTTAAGTGAGATGAGCAACTGCCAGCTGGACCTAATGGGATCCCTCTGATGGGGGAAATAAAGCAGAATCACTCAAAAAAATAATATCCACCCTGGTAACAGTCCAAATCAACAAGATCTCATCCGCAACAGAGGGCTGTGAACAGATTTAAGGAATCACCATGGACATCTGACCTTTGTCCATTGCTAAGAGATCATCAGCAAATGAGACTACCAAGCCATGTGTGTCCTATTCAAGCCTGAAAGAATTCAGATATTGCGAAAGTTGCATCACTTTCTCAATAAACGTATCCAAAAAGATCTGCTAGTGGAATAGTCACCAAAAATCAATGGCCTCAAGAACACTCATTTCAAGGTTGCTGTGTCCCATCCCCAAATATTTCCTCGCTTGATTTTACTGGGGCATAGGTCCTGCTCCGTTAGCAATCTGAAGTTCCTCCAGCACATTTAACATCCCAGTAAATTCAGTTGGAGAAAACAAAAAGATGCCCTAGTGCGGTGATACTCAGATTGCAGCTCATGAGCCACAAGTGGCTCTTTAATGTGTCTCCAGCGGCTATTTGCAGCACATGATATTATAACACTGTGATTTAACCAATTTCCTAAAATGTGGTGCTCAGAACTGGACACAGTACTACAGCTGAGGCCTCAGTGGGACAATTACCTCCCATGTCTTACATATGACACTCCTGTTAAGAAACCCTGGGTGGTATTAGCCTTTTTCTCAACCACATCTCATCATTGACTCATTCAGTTTGTGATCCACTATAACCCCAGATCCTTTTGAGCAATACTGCCACTAAACCAGTTACTTCCCATTTTGTAGTTGTCCATTTGATTTTTCCTTTCTAAGTGAAGTACTTTGCACTTGTCTGTGTTGAATTTAGACCAATTCTCCAATCTGCCAAAACTATTTTGAGTTCTAATTTTGTACTCCAAAAGTGCTTGCAACCCCTCCCAGCTTGGTGTCATCCACAAATGTAACTCATGGCACCAGCATTGCCTCTCAAAGCAGTAGGAACTTTGGATTAATGGATGTACAAGTGCAAATATGTAACTCTGCACATCTACTTCATGGACTACCCATCAGAAGTAACTGTAAAAGCCATGTTACTCCTTTCAGGTTCAGCTGCATCATGTGCAGGCACAAAAAAAAAAAAAGAGGGCATGAAGGGCCATAATTTGATAGATGACATTTGGAGAAGTCCAACTTTTTTCCTGTTTTTAGTTCTGAAACTATTGATTTAGAAGGGTTACACAAATGGAGTTTTATAGTGACGCCAACTTGATTGAGAACATGTGAAACATAACCTGTGAAAATATGTGTGGGAGATGCCATTTTGCGAGGAATCTCTGTCACGAGACATTATATGCACATATTCTACAAGAAATAATAGAATGCCAAAGTTATAAAGCAACACTTCTGAACTACCAATGAATTACTAAGAACTATAATTTTTTTCACTAATATCTTCACGTTCTCAAAAATTCATGACTCATTGAATCATAGAAAGTAAAAAATGTATGTTTTTTCTCCAAAATATAGTTAAATATTTATCTATTTAAAAGGTGTGTTACCTTAGGAAGAAGTTTTCATTACAGGACTCAGTGCTTTGAAAGGAAAGAAAGATTATGATCCAGTTTAATTGTAGGGGTGACTCAGAAGAATGACATTTTAATCTTGAAAGAGATTAATCTGGAAGATGTATTGGTAGGATAACAAAGCTTTAAACACATTCAGTGAAAGGTAAGATAAAAATCCTTTGAATTCAAATATGTCTAAAATAGAATATGGTGTATTTTGAATATCTCAATGATTATATCGTATCTAAAATACCACTTTCTAATACAGTACTTGCATTAAGATTCTAAAATTTATACCCCAATCCAAGAAAGTTCTCAACATACATGGAATAGTAAATAATGCCAAATATATGGCATCCTCACGTAACAGTGTTCATATGGTAAGAGTAACTGATTTACTTAAAAATTTGAAAACATCTAAACCTTACATAATTATGCACAGCACAGAGCTTACCAAATAATTATTTTATTATTTCACTTCATACTGTGTATATCTAATCTGCACTCACATGCATATGACACTATTCTGCTTAAAACAACTCCTGGCTGTAATTGCCCTGTTCACAAATGGCGGCATCCACTTACTTACACTTTTGTTACATTCATTTTTCTGAAATCCGTAGCCTCCCTAGATTCCATTACCTGAATAAAAATATAGGACTCTGGACAAAATACCAACATTCTACATGAGCCCAAAAGACTGAATAGCTACTGAGTGAACTTCAGCAAAGTGGTTTGCAAACCTAACTCAGATTAAAAAAAATAATTCTTGATTGCCTTCTAAATGTAAGAAACTCAGTCAGTCTGAAAGGCAGTTGCAATGTTAGGGCTTGTCTACTGTGATATACCCAGGGTACAATCTAGACTAAGGATCAGCAACCTTTGGCACGTGGCCCATCAGGGAAATCTGCTGGCGGGCTGGGACAGTTTGTTTACCTGGAGCATCCACAGGTTCGGCTGATCGCAGCACCCACTGGCCATGGTTTGCCGCTCCAGGCCAATGGGGGCTGCGGGAAGTGGCACAGGCCGAGAGATGTGCTGGCCTCCACTTCCCGCAGCCCCAATTGGCCTGGAGTGGCAAACTGTGGCCAGTGGGAGCTACGATCGGCCGAACCTGTGGACACTGCAGGTAAACAAACCATCCTGGCCCACCAGCAGATTTCCCTGATGGGCTGCGTGCCAAAGGTTGCTGATCCCTGCTCTAGACTAATAAATAAGGCTACGTTTTAGTCACTGGTATTGTTAGTGGAAATCATGGACAGGTCACTGGCAGTAAACAAAAATTCACAGCCCGTGACCTGTCTGTGACTTTTACTATATATCCCTAACTAAAACTTGGGCCAGGAGGACTGCAGGTGCTCGCGTGGGGGTAGTGGTTTCAGGGCACCACGGGTGCTGGGGATGGTGGTGGGCAGCAGCGCACGGCCCAGGATAACTGCTGGTGCTGGGGGGGAGGGTTGCCAGGGCTCCCTACCCAGCTCCTCATGTCCCTGCAGTTCCTAGGGGGAGGGGCGGCCAGGGGTCTCTGCATGCTGCTCCTGCCACAAGCACCGGTTCTGCAGCTCCCGTTGGCCAGGAACCACAGACAATGGGAGCTTTAGGAGTGTTGCCTGCAGGCACCAGTAGCATGCAGAGTCCCCTGGCCCCTCTGCCTAGGAGCTGCAGGGACATGCTTGTGGGAGCCCACCCTCAGGTAAGCGCCAGCCCGCACCTCAACCCCTTGCCTCATCCCTGAGCCCCCTCCCACACCCAAACTGCTGCTGGTGGCCCAGGGGCTGCCCCTGAGCCAACACTGGCCACTGCAGAAGTCATGGAGGTCACAGAAAGTCACAGAATCCATGACCTCCATGACAGACACACAGTCTTACTAATGAATAGCTCTGCCATCCAATCTGGGACTGAGTGTGACCTATATGCTGCAGGCTGTTTTGGAAGCAGTCCTGGCTGGAAGCTACAGCAGCAAAGCAGTATAAATGGCACCCCAGATTAGAGGGAGGGGGTGGCACAGCTCTTCACTAGTCTAGATTGTACCCTTGGTATGTCACATCTACACCTCCACCGAAGTGCTACAGCAGTGCAGCTGCAAAGACGCTACCTATGCTGACAGGAGGGCTTCTCCTGTTCACTTCCTTAAGAGGCAATAGCTAGATTGATGGGAGAATTTTCCTGTTGAACTAGCGCTGTCTACACCAGGCTCAGGTCAGTTTAACTTTATCACTCCCAGGTGTGGATTTTTCACACCTCTGAGCAATGTAATTATACCAACCTATGTTCCTAGTGCAGGCCAGGACTTAGTCTTGTAAGAGTAGATAGTTTGAAGATGGTTTATCTTGATGACAAAGCCTGTACCTCCATCTTCCTCATATCACTGACTACAGGACAAATCTTAGCCTCAGAGCTGTGAAAACAACAATGCCATGGGGAATGGAAAATAAATCCATTCCTTCAGGCCAAAAATTAGCTGCTGCAGAGCCACTCTGCTGCTACTAATGTAGCTTCAAGGATGCAGTATCCTGTGTGTCCTGTAATGGTGGATCTGTGCCCTGGCAGATCGACTAGTTTCAGATCCACATCAACAAGCCCTTCTAAGTGCTTTCCAGGCTTGAGAGCTCTTGTCAGTGACTCAGAAGGGGAACCCCACTATGAGCCCTCTGGCATGCAGCACCCCTGTTTTGAATGACAATACCAATTCTGCTGCGTTCAAGACCACTGGTTCCCAATGGGGAAAGGAAAGAAGACAGGATATGCATATGTATGTTTGTACTATAAGGCTACTCTTCCTTCCTTTCTTCAAACATGCTGATTTGTAAAAGATCTTTTGCACAATTGTCTTAATTCCCTCAATCCCCGTCCCCTCAAATTTTCCCTCATTACTTAATTCACTTTGTACCACATTGGTGGAATACAAATTACATGAAATGAAAGAAGCAGTTTTGAGTCTAAATACTAATCTCAGAGCCCTACATGCCACATTATGCAAATTTTCTGGTGATCCTAAGCACACCACATACAGACAATGTGTTCTATTTAATGACCTTCCATATAATCTCACATTCATGTTGAAACTGTGCAATTCTATTTCTATTTTAGGTTCTTATACAATTCCCATTATCATAATATTGGAGAGCCCTATAATTTTTAATATATTTATCCTCACAACACCTATCTGAGGTAAGGAATTACTATTACCCCCATGTTATAGATGGGGAACCAAGGCACAAAAAGGCTAAGATTTTGTCTACACAGGGACACTCTGGAAAGTTTATCCAAACTAACTACAGGCATGAACTAAAAGTGGATTAAACGGCATTAAACCTTTGTGTGTGCATACTCATTCAGAATTAAAATGAACTGAATTAAGCCTATTTTAAAATTAAGCTAAACTGAATGAAGGCCACTTTAATTCTAAATAAGAGTCCACACAGGAGTTTAATGCAGTTTAACTAATCTTCTTTTAATTCACACCTTTAGATAATTAACTTTCCAGAGTGTCCCCATATGGACAAGCCCTAAGTCAGTAGTCTCTTTGCAGACTACTGTACCCCTTTCAGGAGTCTGATTTGTCTTGTTACCCTAAGTTTCACCTCACTTAAAAACTACTTGCTGATGACAAAATCACACACAAAAATGCACAAGTATCACAGCACTTTATTATTGAAAAATTGCTTCCTTTCTCATTTTTACCATTATAAAAATCAGTCAACCAGAATATAAATATTGTACTTACATTTCAGTGTATAGTACATAGAGCAGTATAAGCAAGTCATTGATTATATGAAATTTTAGTTTGTATTGACTTTGCTAGTGTTTTTTGTGAAACCTGTTGTAAAACTAGGCAAATATCTAGATGAGTTGATGTGGCCACTGTAAGTACCCCTGGTTGAGAACCACTGCCCTAAGCGACTTGCCCAAGGTCACAAAGGAAGGCTATCATTATCCCTCCACATCTCAAACCATTTGTACCTCCCCCATTTTCTTTACTAATATACACAGAACCAATCCTTAAACATTCTATCTTTAGAATTTTAAAATATCAAAGATACTGGCATGTATTCTTCATTGTTTCAGCAAAGTTTGAAGCAGTTCTCTGAAGATTCCTTAATATTCATATAGCAGTCTCAGGCTCATATCTTTGCCAGGGTAATGAAAACAGATAGACATGTCCTCTGCAGATTTAGAAGTTGATAGTCCTTTCTGAATTTTCAAGAAAGCTTCAGAGAGATACTAAGTTATTCAATGTACATCTCTAAAAGAATTCACAGCCTGTTATATTCTGGTCAAGGGACTATTCATCATCTGACCTTTCTGTATTCATTTCCTTTTCTATTATATAAATAGAGTTCAGTTTCAATGGTAATTAGTTAAGTGCTAATAACAAATAAAAATGCATACTTCCACTTTTATTGAAGCTGAGCATTTACACTACAGTCGTTATTGCAGCTTTTCTTACATTGCCTATAACCATACAATTACATCATTGACAATTTCTCTCACTAATACAATTCTTCACCACTGCTCCTAAAAAGGAAAACAATTCAGAACTAACAAATGCACCAGATACATGCGTCTTACAGTGGCTGCATGGAATATACAAGTGTGAAGCAAAAGTACTGAGTGACTAATAATCTGTTATAGGTGCAGTGTAAAATAACTAAAGAGGTGGGGATTTATTTCCCAATGGCTTGAGAACTAGCACAATTACGATCAAAATAAAAACACAAATAATGACTAGAATGCAGGGAAGATTTTGATATAGAAGTAATCAAGGGATTACTGAGTATAGCAAACCGCAGTAGAGTGATCTGTATATCTGCCACCATTTGTAATTTATATTTACATATTTTAAGAAAGTCTGGGAATATCAACATTAAAAAAGATGTAGGGCTTTGGCATGTATATTTTAGATGATTTTTAATTAACTGATTTGCTGAGTTCTGCACAGAAAGCAGTAGCACATAATTATTCAACACCTTTAAAGAACTATTCCTAGATTCTTTATAGTAGTGGAATACTACCTGCTGAATGCTGGCTACTGCAGACTCATTCAGCACAATTCCATTGGATCAGATTACTCTGATAGCTATGCCTTTTTAAGGTCTTTGTTCTGTCTGGCCCACTGGATTTTTCTCTCTCATTTTCAAGTGTGTTACATCTGTTTTCCCTCCTTCAAAGTCTTGTTCTGTGGTTGTTTATTACAATGAGGTCTTCAAGCACATGTGAGCGAGCTGTGAATCTGTAACTTCTCTTATCCCATGACTTAGCAGGGTATTTCTGTTTTGTTTTTTTTTAATTTGATCATATCATATGTTAACATCCATAAAATAATAAGTTATTGATTAAAGTCTTTAAAATGTTTAAGATATATTCTAATCTCTGTCCATTTTTAGAACTTAGGTGTAAATTAAGAGTACATAAAAATGTACTAGTATTTTATTTAAACTGAATTCAGAATGAAAGGTACAAAATTGAAAGCACATTAGACTGAAGTCTTCTGTGTCAGTGACAGTGCAACCTTCCCCATGCTTCCTCTTAAATGTGCTTAACTATGACTACAGAAGCAGTGTTTCCAAGGATGAGAGGATAAATTCAGTTTCTACATCCATTTGGCCCTTGTTCTGCCAGCTGAGATTGCAGACAAGTTAGCCAATTCATGGTTTGAGATGTGGACACCTGTCCATAGGAACTTGAATGAGAATCAATACATTTCACAAAGTGATTTTCAAACATCTAGATGGATACAATTTACTATCAAAGAAATTTGAGCCACATATAAAGCAGTTCCCAACAGCTAAAAGTTGTTACATTCTCTGTCAGTGTCTTCACATGTATTTTTACCACAATGGGAGAAAAATGATATTTGTTCATCTGACTTCCTATACAATATTATTGAAAAAAACATAATTTAGTGGCCTCTTCCTATCAATATGTTTGCAAAAACACATCTTAGGTTTATGTTCCACACAGTGGTCATTAGAGAAACTGGAACACTTGTTCTAGCTATCATTGAAGAACTGCCAATCAGTCCAAATCCAAGTTCTTAGTAATCAAAGCCAAGACATTAAAAACAATTAATTGTAATATTTTTGAACAAAAAAGCCACCTAATGGCTCAGAAAGGAATAATTTTTTTTATTAACCTTCCAAAAATAACTTTGCTGGAGAAGACAAACTTTTCTTGTGCTTTCACACTGCCATTACTGAAATGCATGTGACATGAACACTGATTTTTTAATGCCCCAAAGATCATAGGGCAAGATATATCCCCACTGACTCATTTCAAACTCTCGGCATTAAGACTACTGCTAGTAGTAACCAGCAGCATATCTGTAGAACTGGAAACAGGATGCATGCTAGAAAGGTTAAACTCGACACAAAATTTATAGATGCCACATTTCTTCTAAGTTAGTAGGCAGTGGCTCCCATCCTGTTAACTCTCAGGGCTTGTCTATATTACCCACTGGATTGACGGACAGCGGGTAATGCTGTAAATTGATAAATCAACCACTGAGTGCTCTCCTGTCCACTCCGGTACTCCACCAGGGTGAAAAGGGCAGACGGAGTCGATGGGAGAGCTTCAGCCATCAACTTATCGCAGTGAAGACACCATAGTAAGTAGATCTAGATACATCGACTTCAGCTACGTTATTCACGTAGCTGAAGTTGCATAACTTGGATCGCTCTCCGCCCCACCCACCCCCAGTGTAGACCAGGGATCAGTTTCATTCATGTACAGACAAGGGCCAACTGCAGAGGCTGAGAATTAAAACCAACCACACTAGATTGCAGCAGCATCAGTACAGTTTACACTTTAAGTTACTTCTTGTTAGCTAAACAAATAAATTCTCCTGGATCATGCCATAGACATCACTGAAATTGCACAGGATTTTTTTTTCCCACTGAAACTCGTGTGACTCTGGAATTACTCAGTGGAACTCAAGTACATCTATCTTCAGGGCAAGCTGCAAGTCCTATCTTGTCTGTCTCCAGCTTTTTTAAGGGAGAGAAAGAGCATTTGGGGTAAGGAAGTATTACATTGTTTGCATGTATTAATAAGCAAACTTGTGTTTTCATTGTGAATTTGCCTAGATACTGAGAAAAGAAAATTAAAATAATATGATGAAAATGTAAAGAGCAGATTTAAGTGGCTAAGGTCAAATATGGAATAATTGGAAAACAGATGATGATTCAGTCCCAGGAAAATTTGCAATTAAAGCTGAAATTATGCCTTTCATATATCTATGGTGGTTCTATTTTACAGGGCAACACAGGTTACCTTAGATTGCAGATGTCATACAAAACTGTTATGTCTATGAACAACAGGGCTCAGCATGAAAGAAGTTTTAGGTTTTAATCCTGTAAAAATTTAGGCATATCCTCAACTATAAGCACACGAGTAATCCCACTGGTTAATTATTTGCAGGATCAGGGCCAAAGTTTCTAAATTCTAATTAAAGATGAACAAAAGAGCATTTCAGGAAGATCTTGGTGCAGCAGGAAGAACAAAGTGATTGCATTAGGATATAGAGATTTCTGAGATTTAAGATTGAAGTAAAAATGACATTAACTACTGGAACTGAAGCACCTGGTGATAACAATACATGCACACTTTCCTTCTGCTCGAAGGATTGACTTCCCAGTGGCAGGACTGACAAATACATGAAACTATTATTTTTATTGTTAGTGGCAGGGTTTTTATTATTAGGATCTGATCCAGCAGATGTTACCTGCAGCTTTCTAGGTGGGTTGATTTACAGTTAGCATAAATCCTCAGGAACTGAAACCACATCCCTGTGCTTGAATTCACATGCAATCTCTTCTCATTATATTTCCAGGTCTGCTGAAATCAGGGAGCAGTGGAAACTGATAAAAGCCTGGTCTCCTGTGGTTTAGACACTGAGGGTCAGTTTATGCTTCCATTGAAATAAAACAAAACTCCCTTTGATTTCAGTGAGAACAGGAGCTAGACCCAGGAAGTTGATAGGACACATGTCTAAATCTTTTGAAGTTCATAAGTAATAAAGTGGTTATTAACAGCAGTTCTGCCAAGTCATGTCATTTTATCAGGACTAACAAATATTGTCATATATTATTATTTTTGTTAAAGACTCAGACCCTGGAGTTTTGTGGCTATATGAGCAGCTCAGCTTTCACAGTAAGTTTCTAGGCCTCACTGTTGCATAAAAGTTGAAAATATGAACTTTATAGGCTCAAACACCAGGTAGGAGGAGAGGGCAAAAGACAAGACCCAGAATTCATTATTTGTTAAAATACAAAAAATTTTAAGCTAATTTCATTATTTGGGGGAAGGGAGGGCTCCCCCATGATATTTGAACACTTGGGTGGGCAAAAACAAATCACAATGGAATTTGAATGAGCCTGACTCTACATCTTTGAGGATTCTGATGTACCCCAACATAGCAGCATTTTGTTTGCAGCTGAGAAACCATCAATAAAAATTTGAGGAATTTTGCCTCTGTTCAAAAATAGCAAAATTCTCAAACTTAATCACTTACAAAAGCTATATGTACATTTCTTGAAAGGATCTTTTGCTCTCCTCATCATCCAGAACAGTTCATTATGAATATTTAAAAATTGTGCATTACTAGTTAGTTACATGTCACATGATATTGTCTTTGTTTGGATGATGTATGCAAAATCATCTAATCAGCAGACAGTAAGAGTAACACAACATATATAAAACTAGCGACAGCTCAAATCACAAATATCAGATTCAATTATAAAAGTTAAAATTTACAATTTGCACTATGAGCTAGTTCTGCAATTCAAAGTTTGCTGTCACAGAATATTCAGGCTTAAAACCCACCTTTCCCAAGAGTATGCATGTATACAGTTTATTCATTAGAATACTGAGGGAAAAAAATAAATACAAGAGGGATGCAAACACAGTTAAAGTAAATTTGTGCAAAATTTTGAATAAATACTCAGAGTGAAGTTTAGTTCTGTTAGTACTGCCATAGTTATTGATTATGATGCCCTATATGGCCAGGGCCTGTTTTAGGATCTCTGAAGTGTGGTATTTATTAACAAGTTGAAAACATTTAAAGCTCTTTAGGGCAGAGCCTGTCTTTGTTATATATCTGTGCAGTGCCCACCACAACTGAGTTCTGGACTCTGGGCACCAACATAATACAAATAATATATATTAATAATTTTGAAATAGATCGAGTAGTTTTTGTACTCTTGGCAATTTCTGCCACGCAATGTTATTTCTACTTATTTTTTTTAATTGAATATAGAATGCAGATGAGTGGGTGGAAATGGAGAAGTGCAATTAACTGAATCAGTTAGACTGTTTATATCTTTATATGCACATGCCTTCAGCACTTCTCAGCGTGAGATGCATTAACCTACACAAGATGGATAAATAAAGTATGGCAAATGTAATTTACAAGGAAACTTTTTTTTCCAATTTAATAAGAAAAAAAACTAATCCACATCACTTCTTTGTTCATTAAAACTAAAATTATCTTTAAAAATATCATCAGAAGAAAATCATATATTTTCTTAGCCTGAATTTAGTTTGGCTAAAAATCTGGTGCTCATTTAGGGCCGGAGTAAGGAAAGCACTTAAAAACTTAGTCCCTATTGGCAGTATGTGCTTAGAGTTAAGCATATTTTAAGTGCCCTTCCAAAATACAGATGTTTTCCTGAAGTAAGGTCTGACTTATTTGTAGTTCTTTTCTTACCAGGATTTTCTAAGTCAATAGAGGCCCTATTTGACTCAATTGTTTTTTGTTTTTAAAATAGTTGTTTGCAAAATCTTCCTAGTCCTACATTTATAAACATACCCTTTTTAGCAAACTTCTCTGCTCTCTAAAAGAAAACAAAAATAATCACAGCGGCTGCCTCGGTTTCCTGAGCAATTCAACAACAAACTAATGTATGGAGAAAAAAAAAAGAAAGGAATCTTTTTCACTTCAAGCACAGAAAAGATTATGAAATAAAATAAAATATAAAAATTCTTTTGCTTTATGCCCTTTTACATGTTTACTCAGGTAGGAAATGATTTCTTGAAAAATTATGCTTGTCATTTATTACATCTTTGGCCCTAGCACAGTATATTGCCACCTTTGCAGTATATATGAGTGGCATACAATGTCTATAGCAATCAGTTAGCCAGTAGCTCTCACATTTAGGATTAAAATCATATCACCTCATCCCCATAAATCCTTGCTGAAAGAGATGGTCAAGTAGACCATAATGTGGTGTCTAACTTCAGGCTGCTTAAAAGTCTATATTTTTCATACTGCAGCTAACACTCTGAAAGGTGTAACACTCTGAAAGGTGAAAGACACCTGGTGAGGTCTGGTGTAAAAGGTACATTTTAGCATATATGCTTATGGACCTTGAGCCAGCAAGCACCTATCTCACATAGATTGTGTCTGTTTTGGGATCTGGTTGCAGGGTCACAGTAGGCAGGACAAGTCCATAAAAATAATGCTTTTGTGGTGTTAGTATATTCCACCTAGGCCACAAAACAAAGAATTCCTGAATTTGGCTCATGAATACCTTTTGCTACAAAAACCTATACTAGGTTTACAGAAATTCTATATTAAGATTACTCTCTCCTTACAAGAAGATCTCAACCAACAAAAGAGTACTTCTCCACTGGCCCTCAGCAGGTAGTGTAAACTGAGGCATAATGGTCTATCAAAACATCACTTTAGGAAATTTCCACTTGGATTAGGATTACAATACTATTTAAAAGACAAAACTACATAAACAGTAAAATGCATGAGTGATGTTGCGTAGGTGTGGCTTTGCCTTTGCACTGTAGAAATCCATAGTTATACACATTTTGGCTGCTATTGTGAAGTACACAAAATCTCTCTAAGAGGAGCATGTTTTTTTTACTTTCACTTTTTTCTAACCATTAGAGGAGTGAAGTTCTGGAACAGCTTTCCAAGGGGAGTAGTGGGGGCAAAAGACATATCTGGCTTTAAGACTAAGCTTGATAAGTTTATGGAAGGGATGATATGATAGGATAGCTTAACTTTGGCAATTGATCTTTGATTATCAGCAGATAAGTATGCCCAGAGGTCAGTGGTGGGATGTTGGATGGGATGGGATCTGAGTTACTGCAGAGAATTCTTTCCTGAGTGCTGGCTGGTGAGTCTTGCACACATGCTCAGGGTTTAGCTGATCGCCATATTTGGGGTCGGGAAGGAATTTTCCTCCAGGGCAGATTGGCAGAGGCCCTGGATGTTTTTTGCCTTCCTCTGCAGCATGGGGCATGGGTCACTTGCTGGTGGATTCTCTGCAGCTTGAGGTCTTCAAACCACAATTTGAAGACTTCAATAACTCGGACATAGGTTAGGGGTTTGTTATAGAAGTGGATGGGTAGGGTTCTGTGGCCTGCTTTGTGCAGGAGGTCAGACTAGGTGATCACATTGGTCCCTTCTGACCCTAAAGTCTATGAGTCTATGATATGTTAATATGTATGTTAATGTAGTGCTATGGTTGCAGTTTTAAACATACCATTTGACTTACCAAAGGTATGTAACCTATGCTCACATTGTATCATATATGTGGTCTTTTAAATTACTAGTTATATTGTTAAATCTACAGCTTTATATCCCATTCTGCCTTCAGATATGCTTGCATAGCAGCTGTAGGTGCAAATGACAGGTCAACCTAATGGCAAAACTGAGTCCTATATGTAAAACAAATTACAGGCCATATGAGCACCGTAACTTGATATATAAATAGATATAAAATTAAATCTAGAAAACAAGAATGGAATATTTATCAGAAAACATTATGATAGGTTTCTCACAATCAACATAACTATTAGCAAGGATTGAAATGAGACTCAGCTGTTCAGAAGTGCATAGAAAACCACAGCTTAAGCCTATGTAGTGGGATATAGGAAAGATTTTTCATTTACATACCAAAGGATCCAACAAAGGCATAGATTCATTGTGCCTTTGACAATTTGACTCCAGGCAAAGGTATGGGGATACTTTTGATGTTGAGAGAACACACGCATGTGCAGGGAGTACCCAGTCTTCATTCATTACACATATGCAAAGGATTTCTTTAAACTGTCTTTGAAGATAGAAAGCAGAGGCTTCTCCAGATAAAGAGTTTGTCTACATTTCCATTAATTTATATTCTCTCTCTCTTTTTTTTTTTTTTTTGGAATATGGGTTGGAGTAGCACTAAATGGAACTTTAAGTCTAGAGACAAACTCATACTGAGCTCTAGAGCTGACTTCACAAAGGCAAACCACAGAACTGAATTAGGGCTAATTCTTTCATTGCCTGACCCAGTTGCAGGGTTAAAACAAGAGTACAAGAGACTTCCTGTAACCTAGTTTCTAAGGGCCAAATCCAGCACCAGTTGTAAACCCAAGCAACTCCACTTGAATGGAGCTGTGCCGGGGCTGAATTTGGCCCTAAATGGGTTTTACCAGATTAGACAGTTTGATGTAGACAAAGGCTATGTAATTCTTATGATGGGTAGACATACATGTGCCAGGTCCACTTAAGACAGCATGCTAAAAACAGCCCTCCCAACTGCTGTGTAGATCTACCCAATGAATGAGTACATCAGCCTTCCCTTGCCCCACAGAGAAAGGTCTCACTCCTTGTGTTAGCTCACCTCTATTTCTCAGAGTTTTTAATGAGTTTGAAGAATTATTCAATTGACTACCACTTGCCCAACCATATTTCCTTGATAATCACTCTACTTACAATATGGAGCTGTGGTCTTTCGTCTGTTTAGGGAGTTGCACTACTCCCTGTCAAATCTTGGATGGCGGCTCTAGATTACAGAGGAAAAAATAGGAGAATCTTCTATAAAAGAGATCAGAAGAAAAGGAAAAATATAGGGCCAGACCTTCCACTAGTGTAAATCCTTCTACCTCCACCGATTACCATGAAGCTATACTGGTTGGCTGAGGATTTGTCTCAGTGTCCAGAACAAATTTAGGACATAATCGGACATTACGTTCTAGTTCTGCTGATGCTTGCATGTAACTTCTGTTACATCCTTAGATCAAATACCACCCTAAGGCCTGGTCTACACTAGGGGGTGATCGATCTAAGATACATAACTTCAGCTACGAGAATAACGTAGCTGAAGTCGACATATCTTAGATCGACTTAGAATCACTTACTTCACATCCTCGCAGTGTGGGATCGATGGCCGCCGCTCCCCAGTTGACTTTGCTTCTGCCTCTCACTGAGCTGGAGTTCAGCAGTGGAAGGGAGAGCGATCGGGGATCAATTTACTGTGTCTACACTACATGCGATAAATCGATCCCTGATAGATCGATCGCTACCCGCCAATCTGGTGGGTAGTGAGACGTACCCTTAGATGAACACATGCATAAAAGGGGGGGGGGGGTTGTTAAACCTGCACAAATGTGAATGAATACACTGACACAAGTTACTGAGTGCAAACATTTACTGATTCATCCTACCTTGCCTAATGAGTGAATACATAATCTTGAAATAATCATGATCCCTAATACAAATATTTAGAGCAGGTCAAGGACCATGAATGTGGGATAAAACAAAGGAAGAATATAACTGACTGATGATAGTTTCCAGCTAAGTCTTTAGATGCACATGACTCCACAGTTCATATCTGCGTACTCACTTCATGTTCTCTGCTACCACTTTGACAGGTCAATGTAAAGCCAACAACAACTAAAAAAGGATAAAGAACTTTAGGCTTGTTCTCTGCTGTTAGATTTTGTTGGCCGGACTTTTTAATTGATTTCAAATTAGTAAAACACCAAAGAGCTCATTATTCTAAAGTCTTTAGGGCATGGAACCACTGATGTTGCTCATCCATTTCTGCATCCTCCTCAGTTTTAAAAGACTGCTGGAGACACCTCTGAATCACAGATCTGGCCCACCTTCATACACTTCTCTAATGATGCTACTTTTTGGTTTTACCATTTGATCATGTATTTTATGCTACTTGAACTTATCAAACCATGAAATCCTCAGAACATCTCCACCGGGATGTCAGCAGGGTGAAGGGTTTCTAAATAAAAGTTATTTAGAAACCCTTCTAAATAGTCAGAAAAACTATGACTATTTCCTAGCAATTAACTTTCTGTATTTAGACCATGAGTTTTAATCATAGAACAACAATGAACAAACAAAATATAAAGTAGGAGTGAAATTCTGGTCCTACTGAGGTCCATGGAAGTTTGCCTTTACTTTCATTGGGGCCAGGACTTAACCTGGAGTGCTTAAAAAGCATTTAGCTGATAAAGCGAACATTGTCCACTTGTTCAATCTGCTTAAATAGAGCAGAAACTAGGCAACATTAGCCTCAAAGAGAAAGAGACAGCTTTTTTCCCCTCTGTAAGCAGCTGACCTGCCTCAGCTAGAGCAACTCTGGTTTCCCTGACTTTGATGCAACCTGGACTGAAGCCAGCCCTGTGTTATGAAACCTGCTTTAAAAGAGAACTGATTTTTTCACTTTCCCAGAGTGAAGTTCAGGTTTTAGCTCTCAACGTTGTCACTAAAGCAGTATGGGTCAGCTTCAGTCTCAAACCTGTTTATGCTAGGGGCTATAGGTAATCATTTTGAAAAAATGCCTAATGGACAAATGCTTAAAGGTATTTAAGCACCAAAAGATTCCGGTAGACACCTAGTGGGGTTTTTAAAAGAGCTATGCACTATGTTCCACTGACTTTCAATGAGTCTCCTCAGCTCCTAAGGTAAAACATTCAAAATCACCTACGTTACTTATCGGGAGTAGCTGTGTTAGTCTGTAACCACAAAAACAACAAGGAGTCCAGTGGCACCTTAAAGACTAACAGATTTATTTGGGCATAAGCTTTTGTGGGTAAAAAAAAAAAACACACTTCTTCAGATGCAAATAAAAAGTGTGATTCCTAACTGATATAACCATGCCAGCAGGCGACCCCACTTTTACTAAAGGAGGCAGGAGGAGTTTTACTACACCAGTACAAAATATAACTTTGCTGGTAAAGCTGCATCCACAGTAGAAGCATTTTGTAGCAGGGCTTTGGAGTGGAGCCTGGACCTGGAGCGCAGAGCAGCTCTGGAGCAGTGGGGCTGCAGGTTTTTGCCTGGAGCTGGAGCAGAGCCAGAGCACAGCTCCAAAGCCCTGTTTTGTAGGGATAGTATATTGGTATTTCTACACCTATAACGTGCTCCTAATGTAGACATGGTTTCAGGTTCTGGAGTCACTTAGGTGCTTTTGAACATATTCACCTACTGTATTTAAAGTAATGCTGGCACCTGGGAGTATCTACAGCCAGTTGGTGGTGGAACTTTTTTTTAGTGTCCTTAGTGTAAGGCAATGCCTTAAAAAACAAGGTGGATACATCCTCACTATGTTTCTACCCAGAAAGGGTAGATGTAGGGTTGGATAAAGTTTTTAGCTTTTAACATTTGCGGAAAGGAATTTTTTTTAAAAGCTAGTTATTTTTGATTACACTTCTACCTCGATATAACGTTGTCCTCGGGAGCCAAAAAATCTTGCCGTGTTATAGGTGAAATCGTGTTATATCGAACTTTCTTCAGTCCACTGGAGTGTGCAGCCCTGCCCCCCTCTGCCCCGAAGCACTGCTTTACCATGTTATATTCGAATTCATGTTATATCAGGGCTAGAATTGTACTACTCTGAATTTAACAGTAAGGCTAATTTTACAGTGCATTTTACAGTGCATAAATATATTGCTGGTATATAGACAGAATATGGAAAGCTTTAGGATCTAAAGAGCTCTAAGAACTCTAAGGATTTTCCATTAATTTTAAACTAAAATATAAAATTTGAAAACACTAGGCCAGATGTGGATACATTGTCATATGTGTGTCTGTCTGTCCACAAAATGCAGATTCAAGTTCGCAGCTACAATTAGTTTGTAAGCATTATTAGGTGCTTGGAAGGAAGTTAATTGTTCCTTCACAAAAAGGGAGCAGATTCAGGTGGGTATCAGAATCAGGCCCAATATATTATTCAGTAATATACATGTTACAATCTGATTAGGCAGACACAGGAATATCTGCTTCATCCCTTTGCAAGGGCAGGATATGCCATTTGCTTCCTGATTAAGGATATATCAGGTAAGTTGAAAATTTATTAAAGCTAATGTTAAAAAAATTATATCATACATAGATTGAGAAAAAAATGTCTGTACATCTGGGTATAGTGCTTAGATTATCCACAGAAACAAAGTTTCTTTTTAAAGTCATAAGATACATATAGTGCATAAACAGCAATAACCCAAATTTAGGTGAAAGAATTTAAGAATACAATTTAGATATTTAGCATCCATGCATTCGGGTACATTGCACATGAAAAAAGTTATACAGAGAATTGGTGGCAGAAAGCAAAATATATCAATAAGTGAAGATTGTCCCTCAGTAATTGAGAATTTAGGATAATTTAGAGAAAAAAACAGACCTTCAGGAGAGTATCTGAGTTACTTTCCTAACTGTGCTTCTTGTGATCTTAGCCAAACAAATAAGGAAGCCATTTTTCATGTTATAAAACATTGTTAAACTTGTTTGTTTGAACTGAGGACATTTAGAAATGTTTTTTATGCCTTTAACACTTCTGAGTGAGCAGTCATTTGATTATCCTGTATGTGAACTTCTGGGCTATTGAAGGTTACATGTAGCTTCTGGCGTAAGCACACCCAAAGCATGTGCTGTACATCTCTATGACTCTATACTCCAGCCCTTCATGTTATTTCTCATGTATGACTGTGATGACCTACATTATTTTTAAAGTGTTCAAACCTTGTTAAACGTGACTTTTCAAATGCTTTATGACTATATAACTTTTCTTACTTGTCTACAGAACTAAGCACAGGACAAAAATCCAGGAACTAATCCTGATTTTGTCACAGATAAGCTGTGAAACCTCTACTAAATCACTTAAGGCTAAACTGGCTCATTGCAATCTGTCCTGACTAACGGGCAATGTATAGATCCATAGCTACCAGGAGCAACTAGAGATTGAACTATGATTGAGCATTTGTGCATCTGGCGTCTCAGACCAGGGCCAGTGCAACCATTTCAGTGACCTAGATGGTCGCCTAGGGCACTGGGATTTAGGGGGCGCCATTTTCTTTGGCAGCGACTGCAGCAGCCGGATCTTCAGCAGCCCTAGTCCCCACTGGCATTTAGGCGGAGGGAGCTGGGGCAGGGGAGCGCAGGGAGGGCCTCCTGCAACAAGTAAGGAGGGGGCAGTACTCAGGGGAACTCCCCGCCCCAGCTCACCCCTGCCACGCCTCCTCCCTGAGCATGCCGGGGGCAGAGGTGAGCTGCTTCACTTCTCCTGCCTTCCAGGCTTGTGGCGCCAATCAGCTTAGGCGCCGCAAGCCTGGGAGGCAGGAGAAGTGAAGCAGCGACAGCATGCTCGGGGTGCTCGTTCACGGAGCTGGGATGTGGGGGTGCCTCATGGTGGAGCTGCTGCAAGGGGGGCATCTCAGGGCAGAGGGGGGGAGCTGCCGCAGGAGGGGGCCTCAGGGTGGAGGGGGTGCAAGGTGGAACATCCTTGCACTGGCCCTGTCTCAAACAGGTACATACCGGGGCAGCTAGTGCCTCAGCCGCCACAGTTACACTCTATTTTTAGTGTGTTAGCTAGATCAGAGCTAGTGTGAGTATGTCTCCTCAAGCTGGGAATTACATCTCCAACTGCAAGTGCAGACATATCCTCAGAGAGACAGTTCAGATCCGGTTTCTTCCTAGCTCTGTGGCATGCCTACCCCTGGTATAGACTACTTCCCCTCTGTGTTGGATCAGCTGTGCTAGCCAGTACATTGCAAGACCAGAACAAAGGCTCTTTTCATTCTTTAACCATCTGGGGACGTAGGGAGCAAGCCGGTGGCAGTTTCTCTCCCTCTCATTTTATGACTTTTCATGCCACAGTAGCCAGCACACCAGAGTACAGTTCCCTTTATTATTTCCCTGAACATGCTGGCTCACAAATGAGCCCCTAAACATTCAGTATATTTGCCCATTTGGAAATGTAAGGTTTACCAAGCGCACAGCTGTGTTGTGAGGATGAAATAGTTAATGTTCGTACTGAACTTTGAATCATACCTAGCAATGCTACTTATTGCTAAATAATAGATTTAATAAAGTGCATTTCTGTTTCTAATATTGTAGATAAATGTTATTAGGAATGTGAGAAGACCCAGTTTAATCCTTTGGATTCATTTCATAAGCATTCATTAGACTAGAGTACTAGATATTTAGCATATATATGCAAGTTTTCTAAGGGTTTATGTAGACACCCTGTGAAGACAGTAACTCATTTTCTCATTTTTTTAATCCAATTATGTTTTGTTGCCGTGATCTTGCCATGCAACTTTTTAATTGAGCTAAAATGTCATCCCAGGTAGTATATGTAGGGCCTGGTGCTAGACGTTATTATAGGACTGGATCTTTACAGTGTTATTCCATCTTTAATTCCAATTAATTTCAACAGCATTACATTTCTGGGGTACAACTGAAGTGATGTAGTGATGAATCATGCCCTAAACATCCTTCATAATTAATGCTAAGAAGGGCATTATCTTGAAATGGAGTGTCACAAAAAAGATGTGTAGATATTTGCATCAAGATGACATGACCCCAGCCCACCAGATCTAGAGAACCTTTCCTTAGTTCAGCAGGCAAAATGGCAAAGATAGCGTTAAGGCCTCCTCTTCAGTCATAGAACATATTGTTCCACACTCTCTGGTTGCCATGCAATGCTGTCTAACATTTATGTATGATATTCCATGAGGCAAATTCTGACTGATAGCCTGGATGATGCGGGACTGTCAGTATAACAAAGATAAAAGGAACAGTAAGTTTAATACTATTAAGGACAGGAAGTCACTAGCAGTTCATGCAATGGCAAGTTGTAAGATTTTGTTGCACTTGCAAGCTCCTTCATTTGCAACAGTAACAACTCAGGAGAGATGCTCCACCATGAAACTTAATTATACCCTCAAATTCAAAATACAATATGCTGCCATGGATTAAAACTTTATATCACCTAATGAACCAGCTATAAAAAAATCAGATGATCAGTAATAGTACAACCCACCTCCACACACAAGGAGAAGATGGCTTCCACAGCCCTATCAGCAACCTATCCTCTGAAGATCAGTCTGCTGTGGAATTGAAGTCCACTACCATCTGAAGCTGCCACTGCCTTACACCGGGCCAAAAGATACACATTATTACAGATAAATGCAGGGGTGGCTCCAGGCCCCAGCATGCCAAGCGCGTGCTTGGGGTGGCAAGCCACTGGGGGCACTCTGCCGGCGCCGCGGGCAGCAGGCAGGCTGTCTCCGGTGGCATGCCTGTGGAGAGTCTGCTGGTCCCACGGCTTCAATGGACCTCCTGCAAGCATGCCTGCAGAGAGTCCGCTGGTCCCGCGGCTGCCTGCGGGAGGTCCACCGAAGCCACAGGACCAGCGGACCCTCCACAGGCAAGCCGCCAGAGGCAGCCTGCCTGCCGTGCTTGGGGTGGCAAAATCCCTAGAGCCGCCCCTGGATAAATATAGCCTTTAAGTTTGATAGGGATGTTTAAAGTCTTCTTAACAGTACTAGGTATGATTTTTTTTAAAAGAACTTTTCATTTCAATTACCAGATGCCAGATTCAGCAACACAGAAAAGCTGTATGTATGTGTGTAATACCACTAAAGAATCTATCTGTTGAAAAGCCTTGTGTATTTCATATTAATTTTAAGCCAGTTTGCATTAGAGATTGTCAGTTAGGAATATCTATCATAAGCAAGGAACTTTCCACAAGAACAAAAAACAAATTAAAAGCACTCAACCAGACCTAAGCATATTCTGCCCTCAGATTCATGCATACAAGTCCCTTTAACACCTGTGATACTACCCAGCACATATCTGAGGACAAATATAATTCTCCATATAGCAAATACAAAATGAGCAGTGTTTTCACCAAATTTGGATAAGAATTTCTACATGAACTAATCCCAGCATTTGTGATAGAGCTGTCTGACTGTGTCACCTGTTTTAGTACTATTTGCTGCCAGGAGCAAATTATATACACTCATCCAACCACTGATGATAAAACAACAACAAAAAAGCCACATGCACCTCACTCACATCAGCCTTATGTTTGCTATTGCTAACGTCAAGCAAGAACAATAGTGAATAATGTCAATCCTCTCAAACAGAATGGTTAAAATTGAAGGATGAAAAGTACAAGTTTAATATACTGAAACACTATCACAAGCAAAATAAACATAAACTTTCAGAAGACTGTCAAAAAGCCTATTTTTAAAAAAAAGTCATTATTAAACTTGAAGATGATCAGTAGAGTGATCCACAATGGATGAAACTCCACTAAAAATATTTAATATTTGAGTAAAAAAGGTGGAATTTTAAACAGCTTCCTTCTTGCTCTGTTGTTGATAAAATATTGTTATGTATCTAAAAGGTATTTAAATATGAATGGCCAGGAAATATTAAAGTCCATGAAATATTCATGTGTTAGGATAAATGTTTTGTGGTTTATATGATTACTTCTCATTCTTTGGGCCTAGCTCTGGAGTAGTTATCCAAGCAACGCTCTCATTCGCTTCCATGGGAGCTTTACCTGGATAAGGCTTGCAGGATCATTACTGTTTATTTCAATTAACATTAAAACATAGCTTACAAATTTAGACTGTGGTCCTGCAAGTGTACCCCTGTGCCTCCACTGAGCCAGATGCAGGATCAGCACCACAGAGCTGATTTCTGATGTTCAGACATGAGTGAAACTCTGACAGAGTTCAATGCCAATTTTGCTGATGGGAGATTTGTCTGCGCAAGGAGCTCAGGACTGGACCTGCTGGTATTAAACCCAGTACCTCCAGTTCAGTATGCATTCTCCTTCTTGTATCACTTTAGGGTCACTGTCTGAGCTACGGTTGCTCAGGTTACATGACCAATGCTATTTTTAGAGGTGCGTGGTGATCTAGCTTCACTAACTAGCAGTGGAGTCTCCAGCTGCCAGACAAACACTTCTCACACAAAAACCCACCCTTGAGGAAAACTGCTATTCCCAAAAAAGCAATAAATCACACTGACATGCTGATTCAATAACACTGTCAAAGTACAAATTGTTTTCAATTAATTATATTTGAAAATAGTTACAGTACCTTCTGTTGTAATCTCAGCCATAGCAGTGATGGTAAAAGATATTCTAAAGAGGTCAAGTTATACCGCAGCTTAGATAATACTTCTGGGTCACTGACTCAGTCAGGAGATGCAGAAATAAAAGGTGGGAGGTCCTCCTCTTTTCCTGTTCTGTTTGTTCTTTTGCTGCCTCTCTGAATTTGTCTTCTCTGTAGAGTCCTGGCCCCCCAGAACAATCTAAGCCTTTCCCAAGGCAATGCCTGAAGATCAGACTAAAGTATCAGCTTCTAACAAAATTAGCCATGCCTCATTGTGGATCTTTAGCACGAGAACCACACACCCTATAAATAAAAATAAAAATTCCAAGATCCAAACGGGACAGCAGAGCAGGGAAAGGCAGCAAAAAGCAAAGGAACTGGAAAGAACTGTTTAAAGCCCCTGCAGCTTCTCTAATATAATTACAGTTCTTTGGGGGGGGGGCAGGGGAGGTCAGAAAACATGAAATATAGAGTTCAAAGTAACCTTATCCCCATCCTAGCTCAAATTTATTCTTAGCTCACTTAATGCTTGGCACATTCTTCCTGGCCTTATTAGGACTGGGGAGGGTCCTATGACGTCTACCAGTCAACAGCAGAGGGGGTAAATGTATGTAATTTTCTCCACTTTGATTCCCAATCCCAGTTACTGAGACACAACCAGTAAAGTCATTTTAGATCACAGCACCCGTTACAAATTTTACCTTCTCTTTTATTCTATTCCTTCACACACCTCCAAAGTTAGTTGAAGCATTAGAGAATATTTGTAAATAGAATACCTGGATTAAAAGATATATCAATTAACCTCCACAATTATTAAGCAGATCAGATTTTCTTTCCCAGGCCTAAATCAAGGATCCCTAGCAAGCCAAATCTGGTGCAACTATTTTAAAAAAATTCTAGTGAATTTATTTAAAAAACCAAATTCATTACCCACGGTAGTGCTTGAAATGCCAAAACTGGAGGATTATACTAGTGGACAATAACATGAAGTTGACAAAAAATTGTCCTTGAACCAGCATTCCTCAGCATGTAGAGACAGAGTCACATGAAATCAGAAACTGATTCTATCAGCCTTGTGACTGGTGAATCTACAGTCAGCTCATCTCTATTGCAAGGACTGGCATTTGCACTTCTCATCTCCCCTGTACCTGAAATAAGCACCTAGTTATGTGGCAAGGTGCAAGGAAAGAAGTCTGGCATGGTGGGGGAGAAGCAGAAGGGAAGGCAAATTGTTCAGAATGAGTAAGTGAGGACTCCAAAGACAAGTCAAGCTGTCCCAGCCTCATACCGGCTTACTTCTCCTAGAACTGCACTGGCCAACCTGTGAGAGAGAGACAGGGTAACAAAGTCAGGGCTGTGCATACTGTCCACCCCTTGCATTGGAGGGGAAGTAGCAGACCAACAGAAGCGAGTAAGGGATACATTTGCACAGGGGAGAAAGGAGGCACTCTATGGTCCCATGGGCCCCTGCATGACCACATACCGCAGATCATAATTTCACTGGAAGTGAGATTCTGAGCAGCAAGTTGTAACAAACCAAGCTAGAACTTCATTTGCAAAATGAAGGGCTTTTAGTATTTGACAAGCTTTAGTATTAATTCCTATTTCATATGACAAATTGTATTGCTCATATAGTCAAATTACTAGTACACATCTTTCAGGAGCTGATTTCCAGGTTGTCATGACAATAATACTGAGGGAGAAGGTAGAGGCAGAAAATAAATCAGATTGCATTGGTAAGGAGTGGGAGAAAGGAGAAGAGACTTTCTTACTAATTAAAGGAAACATCTGAAGAGCCAATCAAGTCAGTTTTTGTTAACAGAATAGGGTTTTAGATTGTCTGCTAACAAATTACACATTTGGAGATTTTCCTGAGTTTTTCCCCACTTCATTCTCTTCCTCAAGTTATAATCCTGTATTTATGATATCACAGTTTCCACAGTATTTTATTGTGATGTCACACAGAATTAGGCCTTTCTGTAAACAAGCAACAGGAGTGGATGAATTCTTAAAACTCAATCCTACAAAATGAAGCTAAGGTCAGCAAAGCATGTTGTGATGCAGTAAATGCACAGAAACGCAGCACGGTCAGAGACAGAAGCCTTAGCCCCAGCTCATGCTTCCCAACAGTGCACTATAGGAAAACTTGCAGAACTGATGTAACTTGATGGACCCTGGGACTATATTATCAAAGTCTTACTGCACACTTGGTCAAGGATGTATACAAAAACAGTATATGTTCACTCTGAACACAAAAGGGAAGTAAAACTAGGGTTAGGTGGGTGGCGCACATTGGGAGGGACACTAGTAAGTGGTAGATGCATATACAGCAGTAAGAAACTGATTAGATGCCTTAACTCCTCGTTTGCTGAATTTCTAACATTTGGATTTTCTAGGTGGTCTAGGAAAAAAAATTGTAAAGAAAAAAAATTCTGATTTAAGGAATTCGCTGGATTTCAGTGATATAGGCTTTCAACCAGGGTCGGCTCCAGGCATCAGCGCACCAAGCACGTACCTGGGGCAGCAAGCCACGGGGGGCCTGCTGGTCACTGTGAGGGCAGCAGGCAGGCGGCTTTTGATGGCGCGCCTGGGGGAGGTCTGCTGGTCCCGCGGTTTTGGTGGCAATTCAGTGGAGGGTACCCCGAAGGCGCACGACCGGTGGACTTTCCGCTGGCAAGCCGCCAAAAGCTGCCTGACTGCCATGCTTGGTGGCTGCAAAATACACAGAGCCGCCCCTGCTTTCAACCTTAAAAACCTAGTGTGTATGCATGTGAGGTTTGGTTTTGTTTTTTTGCTAGAAGCACTGCTACAAATAGAAAAGATTTTCCTTTAGCTCCAGGTCCTGGGCTTTTCAGCTATAGGATCAGAATTCTGTCCCTGCTTATACCCATGATTGATCACAGTTAGGTTTGTTGTGATCCTGTTGTAGTCCTTGGTGTCACAGATCTTTTACATGGTACTCAAAAGTTTATCCTTCATTCTGGGCTGAAATATTGTGAATAAAGCTTCTGAGATTTTGGAATCTCATATCCAAACATTAACCTTGCTTTGGATGTGAACCCAAGCCTGAAACTAGATCCAAACACAGCCTCTGATCTCGATGGGCATCACTTAGGACTCCTAGAGACATCTTCATACACTTAGATTTGATGTTTCAATCTCAGCGCACGTCCAGACTAACCCGCGGCATCGGCGGGTTAAAATCGATTGCTCGGGGATCGATATATCGCGTCTAGTCTGGACGCGATGTATCGATCCCCGAGCGCGCTTACATCGATTCCGGAACTCCATCAATCCGAACGGAGTTCCGGAATCGACACGGAGAGCCGCGGACATCGATGCCGCACCGTCCAGATGGGTGAGTACCTCGATTTTAGAAATTCGACTTCAGCTACGTTATTCCCGTAGCTGAAGTTGCGTATCTAAAATCGATTTTAATACCTAGTCTGGACGTGGCCTCAGTCTCTCTCATAAGCCCATTATTTGTTCTTTAAAGGAGAGAACCAGTCACACTGTATGAAAGATCAGCATTACTCTGTCAACAATTCTTATTGGGTATAGAATAAAATTAAGAAAGAGCTGTAGGAAAATATAAATCCTGTCTCTCTAGAGGCAGACTGAGCTGGATTCAGATCAACCCCTCCAGCCAAGGATAGCTGACATGCACACCTGGGTCCTGTCACCTTGACACTTTAAAATAATTAAGGGACATTTGATCTGCTAGGTTTTAAGAGAGGAAATTACCCCACAGCTTGATGGTGGGATGTTAGTAGATGTAGAGGAAAATATCTACTGTACAGACAGTAGACTATTCCACTTCCCCCTAGATGGTACAGCTAATTAGACTGTACATTGCAGAACTGCTGATATAACCTAAACCCGCATGCCTAATACGACAAGGAATCCTGTTGCATTTTTTACATTAAAAAGGGTCACATTATCAAGGATTGGAATCCCAGGGAAAAGGAGGAAGGATGATGTTATGAGACATCTGAATCCATATTCCTGATGGACTGACTGCATAAAATATCAAAGTAATGAAAGAAACAAGATGAAGCAGAGTGGATGTATTCTCTAGTTATGTGTATATTTGCTTATTTTCTTGTAACTAACCCAAACAGTTCCTGCTAAGAGCCATTTCTCAGAGGACATAGAGCAGAGTAGCTCCATTGTGATCAGACTTTATCAATTTATACTAGCTGAGAATCTGGCCCTATATGGATGACTTTTGCAGAGTTTAAAACTAAATCTGTATTGGACACAATTTCTATCCTTTAATCTGGTGGTTCACAGAGGTCTTCCAGCTCATCTAGATATTTGCCTACACAACAGGCTACATAAAAAGCACTAGCAAAGTCAGTACAAACTAAAATTTCATACAATGACTTGTTTATACTGATCTATATACTATACACTGAAATGAGAAAGCAAACAATTTTTCAGTTATAGTGTGTTGTGACACTTATAAAAGCAGCAAAGAATCCTGTGGCACCTTACAGACTAACAGACGTTTTGGAGTATGAGCTTTCGTGGGTGAATACCCACTTCGTCTGATGCAAGTGGGTATTGACCCATGAAAGCTCATGCTCCAAAACATCTGTTAGTCTATAAGGTGCCACAGGATTCTTTGCTGCTTTTACAGATCCAGACTACACGGCTACCCCTCTGATATGTGACGTGTATTTTTATGTCTGATTTTGTAAGAAAGTAGTTTTTAAGTGAGGTTGAACTTGGGGGTACGTAACACAAATCAGATCCGTAAAGGGGTACAGTAGTCTGGAAAGATTGAGAGCCACTGCTTTAATCTGATTTACTCTATTTAAAATAAATTGTTTATTACAGCTCCTGTGGTTTTAGACTATTTGACACAGACTGTCCTGAAGATGTGAAACAACCTTCAGCTTCTAAAAGATAGAAGAGAGGTGTCTGGAACCTACCTGTCTTGGGATTCTGAAACAAAAGTGCAGACTAAAGAGTCCTCTCCCCTAAAGTCACTTATCTGCAAGGCTGCAATTCTAATGATGTACGGGAAATGCCATATGACCAAGGAAGAGAATTGAGTTTAAAGGTTCTGAGGTGACATACTGGCCCAAATTGCCTCTGCCAAAGGTTAGAAATATATCGGTCAAGATTTGGTGATAATATTGGTATGCTAGCCAACATTCTCTCTCTCAGGCTACGTCTTCACTACCCGCTGTATCGGCGGGTAGCAATCGATTGCTTGGGGATCTATATATCGCGTCTCATCTAGACGTGATATATCGATCCCCGAACGCGCTTATATCAATTCCAGAACTCCACCAACCCCAACGGAGTTGCGGAGTCGACATGGGGAGCTGTGGACATCGATCCCGCGCCGTGAGGACGGTGAGTAATTCGATCTTAGATACTTCGACTTCAGCTACGTTATTCACGTAGCTGAAGTTGCATATCTGAGATCAATTTTCCCCCGTAGTGTAGACCAGCCCTCTCTCTGTCTCTCTCTCTCAATAGAACAAGTTCTAATATCCAAGACTATGTACATGTGTCAGGGAATCAGGTTGAGGGCAGTCTGGCCTCCTGGTCAGAGCAAGGGTCAGCACCCATAGTCAGAGTCCAAATGCCAGAGCCAAGTCTGAGTCAGAACCAAGGCCAATGGCCAGAACCTACCATCAGGGAAGAAAGGAGCAAGGCTGAGGGCTGGTCTACACTATGGGGGAAAATCAATCTCAGATACGCAACTTCAGCTACGTGAATAACATAGCTGAAGTCGAAGTATCTAAGATCGAATTACTCACCGTCCTCATGGTGCGGGATCAAAGTCCGCGGCTCCCCATGTCGAATCTGCAACTCCGTTCGGGTTAGTGGAGTTCCGGAATCGATATAAGCGCATTCGGGGATCGATATATCGCGTCTAGATGAGATGCGATATATCGATCCCGAGCAATCGATTGCTACCCACTGATATGGCGGGTAGTGAAGACGTAGCCTGAGACAGGACTGAAACAAAGCTTGGTTCAATGCAGGGTCTAGGCTAGAGCAAAAAGCAAGACCAAAGCAAGACCTGGAACGAGGCAAACACAGGAAAGCAGAGAATCTGCAAGCATGTTCACTGAGAAGCCACAAGCTGTTGCTGATGCTGGGTTTAAGAACAGACCTGCTAGCTTCCTCAGATAGTCAGGTGGCCTGGCTCATGTGACCCAGCTGCGCTCATTAGGCTGTCAGGAAACTGAGCAGGTGCGGCTGCAGGATCTCATTCCTGACAAGATTTTTCCTGAACAGACCTTTTCTACTACATTTGCCTACATGGAAATAGCACTGCCAAAAAGCTCATTGCTTTTTGAAGTGCTTTGGGTGAGTTTGAATAAAAAAACTACTGTTTAAAACCAAATTCTATGCTCAAAGCACATGCTTCCGAAATATTTCACCTTAACATTTGGTAGCAAAATGATTAAGAGTTGATCCTGTGCTGCAAAGTTCAGATCTGGTTCCAACTTTCCCCAAATGAATTCAAAGTTCAACTTTGGGCTTATCTCTTTAAAAAAAAAAATAGTGGTAGAAAATCTCTGCCCACGTAAGATGCTAGGAGCATAGGGCCAGATTTTTAAAGTTATTTAAGTGCCTAAAGCTGCAGATAGGTATTTGTGAAAATCCCTATCAGCCTAACTCCCACTGATTTCCTAAAAAATCCCATTAGGTACCTAAATACCTTTAAAACTCTGGCCCATACTCCATAACAGAATATGTTGCTCAAAAAACCCACCAAAAAGTAGTGTTTCAAAACCAACCTTATCTATTAAAAGAAATCTGTCTGTACCTGTCTTACCAAAGCTGAAAGTATCAAATAGCACACTGACAAATATATTCTCATGCCAAATGCTTTTGAAAAAATATAGTTTCAAACCAACACTCACAATGCCATCACTAATGAAAACTCTCCTTATGATATCATGGAAACTATCTAATGAGTCTGACCATAACCCAGGGCAGGCCTAGCCTTTTTCCACTCTCTGATTCATTCTCTTCACGAGATATTTTATATGTATTGTATAGTTTATCCTTCTTAGTTCAGACTCTCTGCACATACAAACACAGGGCCAGGTTGTGATTCCCACATTACATTTCGCAAATAACTGCATGCACTAATAGTCCCATTAACTTAAGCAGAACTGCTCACTAATTTGAGAGGAAGTTACGATCAGTATATGTGATATTTCATATTTGCACATTTCTCATATAAGTAATCATTTTCATATAATCATGCCATTTACACATATTGAAGAAACATATGTATTGTTAGAGATAAAATACACAGTATCTATCATTTTCTATAATAGCAGATGCTAACATTCTGCCATTGCTTATGTACCTGTGCTACATGCATTCAATTCAATAACGAAAGTTTTTGGCCCATAGTATTGAAGTAAATGAACCTTCGCTTGTCAAACTTCAATAACATGCACAGAGAAAAATTAAACAGAAAAAGAAAAAGATATAAAGCATGTAAATAATTTCAGTGGTTATTAATTAGGGAAGAAAGTCACTTTTTAAACAGTTTTGATATCAACAGAATTCCTGAAAAGGTACATTTTAAAAACAAGACAATAGTATTTTTCACCATTATAATTATTATTTTTCCAGGTCTGAATGCAAGCAACACTCCTGAACCAATCAAGGTTAGAAATGTAGCTGTCAGAGCCAACAATACTTCTCCATTTTCAGTTTTCTTACTGAAAAATCTAAATGGATAGCTTTTTCATTAGACAATCTAGTTTCTTCACAGAGTATGAATGGAAGATATGAATTAGTAGATTGAGAGCCAGAGATGACAGCTGCAACTGCTCTGAAAAAGAAAGAATAAAAAATAAAGGATTTTTTTTTAAAGAAAAAAGTTGGAGCATTAATGGCTTTGCCACTCAGCACAGTTGATACATTAGTTTTCCCTGAATGGTATGTCACAACTTGTCTGTGTCAATCACATTAAATTCCTATCCATGCTCCAACATATGTCCAGACAAAGTCAACTTTCTAATGCAGACCAAAAAGGTATTTTGCTGTATATGCAGAAGTTACACAGACTCCCTGCCCTTTCCTCGCTCTCCTCCCCACCTCCCTAAAAATGGGTGACATGGAATGCAATGACCCTAAAGAGCAAATCTCAACATTTTCACTTTTTAATTAACAATTTAAATAAACCAACAAAATGAGCAGCCAGGAGAACACAGCCAAATCCTCAGCTATGCTCAAGGATCACACAGCGTGCAAAGCAGGGAGATGGGGGAGAGTGCAAAAGTGGTGCAAAGTTCATCCTTGCACTTCCCAGGTTCTGAGAATACTCGGTGATTGGTACACTGGTACAAACGACAGCTGCAAAAATGCTCACTACTTATGGCCCTAAGGCAGTGAGGTCTAGTGAACAGGTCACTGGACCGGTGATCAGAAGACCTCAGTTCTATTTTCGCCACTTCCACTGACCTCTGTGTCACCTTGGGCAAGTCTGTCTCTCCCCTTCCCCTCTCACCTTTTCTCTATTTAGATTTTAAGCTCTGAAAGTCCAGGTAGTGTTTCTTACTATGTGTTTGCAAACTACTTAGCACAATGCGGACCTGATCTTGTTTAGGACCTATAGGTACTACTGCAATACAAATAATAATGGGACAAAAATGGTAGAGGGATCAACACAATGTTAGGGTGTCACAACCAGACCCACTACACCAGCAGTTGGAAAGATAGGGGTGCAGCACCCAAACACCACCACCCTTGTCGTGGGGGGGAGGTGATCATTCTGGGCCTAGGTATGACAGACTCACAGCCGGAATCAGCCAACTGTATGGTGCAAGGCATCCACACTGCACAGAAAGCTCTGGCCAAGAATGTACTCAAATTTATGACAGGCCAGAGCCACAAAATCCAGATCTGGATATGAACTTTCACTATGTTTGCAGGTGCATAGATCTGGGTGTTTTGCTTTGGGATCACATATGGGGGTCTCTCCATGAATTGCATCTACGCTCCATAAACTGCACGTTTTAAATTCCTGGAACCTATTCAACGTGCGGATTTTGATCTGTAAATCTCTTTTTGGATCCCAGGTGTCACAGAGACTGCCTCGCTCTTCATTTTTAGGGTAGCAGTTTAGATGAGCTGGACCACTCAAGCTGACATTTGTCTGAGGGCAGGGCATTCTCAGTGAAAGCCCTTAACCTCTGGTATTTGTTTTCCACAAGGTCCAACAGAGTCACTTTTGGGTGACTTTCTGAACACATTAAAAACCATGTTTATTCATTTTCTGAATGGACAGGTGGTTGATGTGGAAAGTTTTATAAATGAAATGAGGGGGATATTCAAATTTTGAATTGGGATCTATGGAATGCAGGCGTGATACACAGTCATAAACCAACAATGTAAGTGTCAAAATAGAAACAAAGAGAACAAAGCTTAGCTCTCTACAGTGCAAATAAGAAACAGTGCATGCCAATTAAAGATCTACACATGGGTTCAGCTGCATTAATAGCAGCAGCAATGCAGCATCAAGACTACACAAACCCAAGACTAGCAGCACCCCCAGCCATACGTGCACTTTTCACACATGACCAAATGCATACTAAAATTGAGGATTGTTTCCTTTTCTGGGTAAAAATGTAGAGCAGAGGGACAGCTGCTTCTTTGACCTCATGGTGTACTGCACATGGTGGGAGAAAGTGTATATTGACCCAGAAACCTATTATTAATAATCAAGTATATTTCCATTTGAAACTGGGCCAGGTAAGTTGGATTTATGATAGTTTTGTGCCACTGCATAGGGGAAAATTAAAGCTTTTACCTTTGACAATGCAGGAGCCAATCTTGCAAGGTGCTGAGCAGCCATCAACTTCAATTTGAGTCAAAGAGAACTAAAGATGCTCAGCAACTTGAAGGATCAGGTACTTAAATTGTTTTTCCTGAAGTCAAATCATGACTGGAATAGTCTGTGTTTCAGGAAGATTAATTTAAATACAACTGTCACTCCTAAGTACAAGGAATTTATGGGATATTAATAGTCTCTTGAATTATTTAAGAGATATGACTAATGTTTCATGTACCATAAGACTGTTATCTGCAAAAATAACATCTGTGTCCTTGTTCAGCAGAGCTACAATTTATCAGTATCTCTGAACCATGGATGAGAAGGATTCCATCAGGTTATGAGTTCTTCATCTCCAGATGTAAAACCGGACTTGTAGATACTTTCACTTTACTCTTTTGGATCCGCAATGACTCAGACAAAGGTTCTTTCCTGTTTGGAAACTCATAAGTTCAAAAACATTTCAGAAAAATGTCTAATAAACTATTCATTTCCACTCCCAAAGAGTGCGGCCCACTTAAGTTAGAGATCATAAGGTCATGGTTTAAATCTCCTCTTAAGAAGGCAGAAATTGATCCTACAAAATGTTCAACTGAGGGCCCAAAACAAGTAATAGTCGATGCAATATCTCAGGGACCTGAGATGAATCCATTCCTGGAAGGCACCAGCTGCAGAAAAGACCTTTCATAGGTTATATTGGAGAACTTCAATTGATGGCAGTTGTAATTTAGCTCTGAATGCTGCCAGGTACTAATGGACGTTACATATTATTAGCACACAAACAGTAAATCAGTAGCCATGATGTCTGAGAAAAGGACACCTTAAAGAATTTATGAAAATCTAATTCCTATTTCTTTTAGTTCTGGCAACATCTACCTGGTTTCCAGAGGGAACAATAGCGACTAACCCTATCATATTTTTGCTCCATGTAGAGTTCCTATCAATCGGAATTATCAGTGTTTTATGAGTGGCAATCATTCCTTGGTCTTCAAGAAACAATTCACAAAGGAGATGTCACAGCCTCCAACACCACACTGCCAACACAGCATTCCTTTCGAATTCTGACAATCTTTGCACCCAATTAAACAAAATGTGTGAAAGTACACGAAATAGCCTGACTTAGGGCATGTCTGCACTTGGAGCTGGGGATGTAATTCCAAGCTTGAGAAGACACCCTAATGCCATCTGTTATCCAGCTAGTGTGCTAAAAACAGAGTGTAGCCATGGCAATGTGAGCAGCAGGACAGGCTAGCAGCCCTGAGTACACAGCTACCAGAGACCCTAGGCACATATTCAGGGCAGTTACCCCATGCCACCATTCATGTTGCCATGGCCACACACTATTTTTAGCAGGCTAGCTTGATGAGAGCTAGCACAAGTATGTCTCCAAGCTGCAGGTCACACCTCCCAACTCCAAGTGTAGTGAGGCCAAATGATCTTACAGAGGATATGATCCCTGCTCTCCAATACATGGATGGAAGAGGTTCCTTATTACCTATTATCTACTTAGTGGCCCCATGCACCAGAGGACAGGATTTGGCATTTTAATTGGTTAAATCTTGATCATAAAGCAAAACCAGTTAGAGCCAAATTGTCAGAGAGGCTGAAAATCCACCTCAGCTGAAGCAAATGGGAGCTGCTCAGTATTCAGCACTTTTGAAAATCAGGCCTCTTATTTAGGTGACTAAATGTGGTCTTAAGAATCTAACTATAGGCATCTATAGATTTTTAGAAATCTTGGCCATGATTTCTTCAATACTCCGATATATTTGGGTGCACCTCATCATTTATCTATTAGACATAGCCATGTTCTTGTGTATCCAATGGCAATAGCCATCTCTTAAGCAATGTGTGTCCAAAGCCTTCAAGCCTTTCCGTTTTTAAATATATCTTTCATTTAATGTACCTCTCTAAACACTACAGCATTGAAATTGGAGTCTCCCACTGGAACAAGAGGCACCCGGAATCTATGGCTGAAATGTAACTCCTCAAGAACTGAAATTCACACTATCATCTTGTAAACCTTGGGAAGAATCTGGGACCCAATTTCAGAATTTTACACCCGTGATCACCCACTGTGTCTGTTCCTCAACACTAAAATAACATAGGGAGTATTGATCTGTCAGTATTAAAGAAAACAGGATTATTAGAAAGGAAGCTCACTATAATAATTTTAAATACTTTCATACATTTTTATAAAAACACTTAAAAGCTATTTTCAAGTGATTAATGTTGATTAATTCACCACTAAAGTGATTATTTGCATAATTTTTGGAATGTATAAATAACCCAGTGATTTGTATGAACACTTTGGTCCCAAAAGCGTTTCTTTAAAAAGGTTTTCCTTTCAAAGCAAGCTACTATTTTTACTCTATGCCCCATAGAACAAGATTAAACAGGTGTATACATAGATTGTTCTTTTGTACTGTCCATATTTATTATATGCAGAGAGTAAGTGCATTTACAGACCCCTGTTAATAGTAGCCACTGGCAAGACTACTTTTCTAAGTATTAAACAGCTGTATACTGTAATGCAATTGAGATGGATGAACTCTCCAGGTAACCGCAATGTTATTGGCTGTTAGCATTGCTGTTGACCATTAGCACATAATGATTCAGAAGAAAACCTAGTATTTAGCTGTTCCTAGTTTTAGTTTAGTTAAATCTCTTATAGGCTGACTGAGAACTAACATAGTAAGGGAGGGATGGCAGGTATAGTGAGTGTGTGAAGAGTCCCTCTAGGAAATTTTTATTGCACCTATGAAGTTTCCTTTTATGTCAGTAATCTACTCTGCCACCTTTTTATGGTGGGTCTTCACCTTGTGGGCACCATCTGGGGCCTAGAGGCAGCATTGCAGGAGGTCATCATCAATGGCACCCGTTGGTGCATGCTTCCTTGGCCCCTCAATGGCCTGTCTGTGTCTGTGTCTTCCATGGCCACTTAAAAGTTCAATCCCCTTCTGTGGTAACAAAAGATCCCATTGTAAGTCCAAAATAATTCTCAAATAACTTTTTCTGCCCTCTCAGACCACACTGAAGTCCTCTGCTCCTGCTACAGAGTTCCTCCTCAGCTGCTTCTTCCACAGCAGGATACCCCATGCCACCTCCCTTCCCCAAGGAAATTTACCTCAGGGATCTCCCTGCCCTTTACAAGCCCTATCTCAGGACCTCTCCTCCCCAGCTAACCTAGTCTCTTCCAGACTGACTTTTCCAAACATTTCCCAGAGAGAGAAACCTCCTTGTTTCTATCTTCTGGGTTACCTCCCTCTGACTGAGCTTAAGTCATCCTCCACAACTTGGACCAAAATACACAATATCATCCAGCTGGGTCCACTAATTGCACCTAAGCGGCTGGATCATGGGCAAGACTGAGGGGCAACTTCTAGGTTACAGGCAAGGTGTAGCCCAGCTTGCCTTAAAGGGCCAGCCAGTCTGTGACACACCCCAATCACTAGATAAGGGGAAGCTATCATCATGATTCACCCCAAAGTCTCCCGGACCCTGCCAAATTTCACAACTGACTAGTGGAATGTTCTTCTCACCCCCAGGGAGAATTAAAGAAGCAATACAATCACATGCAATAGATACTTTGGCATCAAAGCACTCCCTTCTACCACATGCCCACACACATCCCCTTGGCTCTCTGACCAGCTGTGACAAAATAAGCAGGAAGGAAGAGAACTGGAAAAAAACTGCAGTCTGACACTGAAAAATCCAGACACAAAGATATCTCCCTCCAAATTTATGCTCCTGTTCTACTAGAAGCTAAAATAGCTTATGTCTCATCAGCTAGATAGGTAGAAATGGCTTGCCCTTCAGAACTCTTCTGAATGGTAAACCACTCTGTAAACTCAGAAGGCCTCCACTCAATCCCAGAATATAAAACTTCCTGTTTTCTTACCTGCATTCAAGACCTCACAGATTTCCACATGCAAACAAAGCCCAGGGCTGGGGACACCGTGCTGCCTTTCCTGTCCATTCATATAAGATGTGATAATCCTGGATTTCGTCAGTGTTTCTGTCACCTGCAAATCTGATCCTTGCCCTTTCTGGCTGAAGGAAAGAGATTAGGGAACACCCAGGACCAGTGCTAATAGATATTTTAAGCAGGTTGCCTAACCTCCAGTGATGAAATAACTGATTCTGTCCATTACCAAAGAAGCCATCACCTCATGCCAGCAATCTTGCAAACCACCCCTCACTTTTTCAACCTTCCATTTCTAAGCAAGCTATTCACAAAGTTAGCTAAATATAATTTTCAAACCACATTTCTGCAGCCACCATCCTGGAGCTGGCTTTAGGCAAAGACTGGGACAGCACTGATCACCCTGGTACATGACTTCCCTCTGTTCTCTGACAGGGAAAATATATTCATACTAATCCTGCTGGACTTTTCAAGTGATACAATGGATCTCCTAGCTCTCCTGCACCAATTCCAAGAGGAAGCAGCAGTTAACAGATATGCCCTCATGTGACTCAGGTCCTTCCTTTCAGACCAAACCCAAAAGGTCACCATGTGAAACTGCTCCCTTTCCTCCAACACATTATATGCAAGTCTCTCTGTTCTCTCCCCTTCCTTTTCAACATCTGCATGAATCCACTGAGAAAGCTAATGAGACAAAGTGGGCTGAACTCTCATCAGTACACAGACACCAACCAATTCTACATCTCCTTTATGTCAACTGAAAACAACACCTACTGCAAGCTTTCTGACTGCCTTTTTGAGATCAGCACTTGAATGAAGAACAGATGACTGGAACTGAAATTGGACAAGGTGATGATACTAGGAAGAAGGAAAAAACAGCCTTGGGGACTTCTCTTTCTTATCTATTCCATTCATTATAGACATTTACCTTCAAATGTAAATATCTATAATGTTAAATTGGTTAACACTCTTTGATAGCCTTTTCGGGCTTGTCTATACTTGAAAGTTAATTTTGATTAAATTCACACCATACTTTAAAGTACAAGAGCTACTCCAGAACAGCTCTCCATGTGGACACTCTTATTCTGGAATAAGGAAACCCAGGGAGCTATTCTGCAATAACTATTCTTGTAAATTTCCCCATATGCATAATCCCTTGTACTCTGCAATATACTTGGACACTCAAGTTGCTACAGTTGCCAAAAAAACTCTGTGGATGGCCTGATCCTAATGAACAAAGGTATGGCCATAGTAATCCATGTATGTGTAGGCTGGAAAACTGCAGTTCTCTATAGCTAGGAAGAAAGCCCTCAGCAAGTTCCAGCTTATTCAGATTGCAGCGGCCCAGCAGCTCATAAATAAGATCAAATCACCCCAACACTCTGCAATCTGCACTGGCTCCCCACTGAATACCGAATGTTGTTGGAGGTGGCTTTCCTGTGACCATGACCTATCACAACAGCTGTGTTCCACTGGAAAAATATAACCATCAACCCACAGAGGAAGACTCATGAGACTATGGGAGGCAGAACCTTCACAGGACTTGAACCATGATTATCATCAGCTTAGTTTAGGGCATATTGTTTGTGCACTGCATTCAGCTATTTAGAAAGTGCAAAGGCTTTAACATAAAATTGGATTAAAAAACCAGAAAATGACGGTATTGCATAGGGAGCCCTGTTATTTCTTCCTTCTCAATACTGACCCTGAATCTTTATCTCTCAGTAATAGTATAGAACCTGGGGAAGAACATTATATTTTTCCCTTTATATGTTGTAGTGCTAGTACTTTGGCCTCAGCTGAGAAGCATAAAGTGCAAGGCATGTGTGTATATAAGGCAATGTAAAGCCTACCTTTGCACTCCTTCAGTTGCAGGGCTGCTGCATGCAGAGCTGGTGCCTCAGCATAAGTGAGAACAGCCTTAAGGATTTACTTAAAATGCTAATAGGCCCAAGAGGCAAAGCTGCAGCATTGGATCAGCACAACACAGGGGAGTGCTGGCTATGCCCTGTTTCCTCTGGCCATGTCAGCGGAGAAAGGAAGGTAGCAAAAAATCACTGCAATTTCCTCTAAATTGAGGTGATCTTTCCAGGGCAAGATACACCAGCTGTATAGCCAGAGTCTATTAGTACAAAGTGGCTGTATGGCACTTTAAAATCTGTCCCATAGATTTAAATTTGGCTAAATTAAAAACTTTTTCTCAAAATAGCAATAATTCTATTACAACTAGTCCAAGTGATTTGTCAGCAGGAGATATTGGTAACAGGCTCTTTTTAATTCAAAGACTGGCTCAGAAGTCCTTTATTGCTAAGTTACTTATAAATGACAGCACATATTCTCCTTTCTCCCTGTAAGATTTTCTTCTGACCATTGTGCCCCCTTGCATCAGGATATCGCACTGCATGCTCTCCCTGCTTCTGTTCACATGTGAGGCAGCCAGTCTGGAGGAACACAGCCCACGTGAGCTTCCTAATCGCCTTAGGATCCCTCGATAAGGGGCCGGGCTAACTTCAGAAGAATAGGGCTTTAAAAAGCCAGCTTCTAAGCAATCAGAGGAGCCAGCGAACAGGGTAGTTTTGCAAGGGAGTTTACTGAGTAAGTATGAGAGCCAGATAAACTTAACAAACATTCTCCAAACTTAGACTAATGAACCCCACCCACCCCTCAAAAACAAAGAACAAAAAAAACCATGCAAGAGTAAAAGTAATACAGTCAGACGTCCATCAGCAGACTGTAGGTCTTGTCGTTCTTGAAAAACCTGTCAACACGCCTCTTCTGAGAGGAGAGGTGGGTGAGACTGGGACAGAAGAGGTGCTCACAGTGTTAATCCAGAATCCTAAAGCCAGGCTGGGTCCTCGGTTTAAAATGTTGCAATCAATTGCCTGCTTTTACATTTGATTGTTTGTCTAAAGGCACAGACTTTTGGATTCTGAGTTGGTTATTACTTAACTGTTTAATGACTATGCCAAAGCTTAAGAATGCCCATACTGGGCCAAACCAATGGTACATCTAGCCCAACATATTGTCTTCTGACAGTAACTAGTGCCAAGTGCTTCAGAGGAAATAAATAGAACAGAGTGATTTATTGAGTGATCAATCCTCTGTCATCCTGTTCCAGCTTCTGGCAGTCAGAGGCTTAGGGATACCCAAAGCATGGAGTTGTGTCCCTGATTATCTTGGCTAATAGACATTGATAGACTTGTCCTCCATGAAATTATTTAATTCTTTTTTAAACCCAGATTTACTTTTGGCCTTTACAAAATCCTCTGGCAAGGAGTTCCACAGGTTGACTATGCGTTGTGTGAAGAGGTACTTCATTTCGTATATTAGGCTGGTTCTTGAAGCAAACCCAAAACAAGCAGCAGAGAAGCACAACATAATTACGTTTAAAACACAAGCTTTGACATGTCTCATCTCATAGCGGGGAAGAGGGGGCATATATGGGACATGAGGAAATTGGGTGTATGAGGCCATATATGGGAAACTGAGGGCAGGGGATTATATATGGGACATGGACAGTGGGTGTAGGGCAAGGGTGACATATGAAATTGTGTTCCTTGGGACTGCAACTAGTCAGTGGCCCTCAGCACAGTATGCCCAGGCCAGCTCAGGCAGCCCCCACACTCTGCCCAGCACCAAGATAGGCCCCTCACCTTTCTGATGTATGGGGAAGGAATGCAGAGAGGCTGCCAGCCCTGGCATTTCAGTGATGGAGTCTCCATTTTCAAACAGCACAATGAGGGGTCAGATGAGTCACCAACTTCAGACACCCACCTTCGCCACATGGTCACTGACCAACAACCACACAGTGCCTGCCTGTCTAACAGCTGCCAGTGTTGTAGTAGTTGTGTTGGTCCCAGGATATTAGAGTGACAAGGTGGGTGAAAATATCTTTTATTGGGCCAACTTCTGTTGGTGAAAGAGACAAGTTTCCGGCTACACAGCAGAAGAACTCTTTTGCCAACAGAAGTTGGTTCAATAAAAGATATTATCACTCCCACCTTGTCTTTTTAACATCTGTCAGATCATCCTACCTTAAAAACCTTCTTAATTGGCCTTCTATTGGTCTGTGTCACCTCCTGGCCCTTCCAGGACTAAACCCTAAGCTGGTTTTCCTCAAGCAGGGGCAGGCAGAATGGTGATGCCCCTAGCAGGGGCTGGAATGACCTGACCTATACTGCTCCTTAGGAAGATTCACCATTCTCAAATTTAGTCCTGCTTAGTCTTTCAGATCTTCATACGTCTCCTGAATCGTTACACTGTCACATTAATTTCTATTCATTTGAGTTTGAGCAGTACTTTGTCGCCTCAATGCTCCCATGTCGATACTCCACCTCAGAAATTTTCTCTTAGAAATCCAGTATACCAAGTATACCAGACCAAACTTCTGGTCCTAGTCAGAGCTGAAAAGATATCTTGGACCCAGGAGCCAGAGAAAACACTATAGGATTATATGCTAATAAAAGTCAATGGCATCAAACACACCCAAACTGACAAAAAAATATTTCCATAGATGATAATAGAAATTTACAAATAGTCAAAGCAAGAAAAGTGCTGCTTAAGAGCTTATTGGTGTTTGATTTAAGGTTATTTACTTTGTATATTTTGACATCTGATGCTGACAATTTGTATTTTAACACTTATAAAGCAATAACTTTTAAATCTCAACGTTTACTGTTACTAAATATTTATTGTCTGAGCCCTTCGTTGCCTGACACGCCCCTTCATAATTTACCACAACTGTGAAAAATTAAACTGATAAAATTAAAAAAGTTGTTTAAAAATAAACATTGACTTTATCACTGAAATTTTACATAAATAAAAACCAAACTCTGCCTAGTCTAACTATAAATATTACTGCGTGCTAATTCATCTTTTTTTTATTAGCAGTAACCAAGGAGCTTCTTCAATGTAAAGACGGGAAACCCAGTTTTCCAACATGAGTGTCTAATTAGGACATCTGAAAACTCAATTCAACATTTAAGTTTGCTAGAAAGGGAAAATAACTTCTTGTAACTCTGCGTCTCTGGAGGTACTGTAACTGACCCCATAAGTCACTGCAAGTGCTGTGGCACACACTTGAAATTTCGTATTATGCACCACACCCTCGGAGGCAAGTGCTGTGAGTGTTCCTGGCATTAGGCCCTTCAGGCTGTGCCCCGTGGTGGGTTCCCATAAACACTCACAGATGCTAATGAACAGCAGAGTTGTTTTCCTAGGGCTGCCAGGAATAAACAGTGCAATTACCCTAGGCATGATTGCTTAAACAAAAGATGACAAACAGCACACAATGGATCTTAATCCAACCTCCAAAGACAGCTCACTTGGCCGCTATGAATGTTGGGCTCCTCGGACCTACTGCCAGGGATACGCATTCTAGGCTAGTCATCTCCCTGAGGCAATCGTGCACTGCCCTGCAGATATACCAGTCTTTTGCTCAGCACCTGCAGTCTCAGTCAAACCTATCTACACAGCCCTTGTGATTGTGGGATACTCCTGGCTATTTACTTGCCATAGCTACTGCTAGCCCCTGGCCTTCTCTCCATAGCCAGCTCCTCCATTGCTGCCTCCAACCTAACTTTGCTGCTCACATGCGTTGCTGCCTTCAGCTCCCTCTTGAGCCAACCTCCCTTGAACTGTGGGCAATACAGCACTTTCTTTTCCTTTTCAACCACATCTCTTATGAATTTTGGCCCCGAGAGTACAGCAGTGGCATAGAACATAAGCGAGGCTGCAGATAAATACCATTCCCTCAGCCTTCCAGGCTGTTGAAAAAGGAGCGCCTGGTGTCACAATGAGTAGTGTAGCCAAGGGTAAACTCTTCCCCACTTCTAAGGCCTTGGCTAAACTGGCGCTTTACAGCGCTGCAATTTTCTCGCTCAGGGAAACGACCCCTGAGCACAGCAAGTTACGGAGCTGCAAAGTGCCAGTGTAAACACTGTCCCAGAGCTGTAAGCTAATCCCCACGAGGAGCTGGAGTACCTGCAGCGCTGGGAGAGCTGCGACCACACTCGCACTTCAAAGAGCTGCTGCGGGAGCGCTCCCGCAGCAGCTCTGTACAGCTGTAAGTGTAGCCATATGGAGAATATAAAGTTTAGTTTAGGTTAGTTTCTTTTTTTATCTCTATACTATTGATGATAAACTCCTCCAGGACTACTAATTTTTTATTATCTTCCCACATTAACCCATTTCCAGTCAGTTTAGTAGGTTGCCTAATTTAGGAGGCAGTAGCCTCGGTATTTCTGTAGTTTTTACTTTGCTGATTCAGCACACCTCAGTCCTTTCTGGTCAAAAAATATCCTTAGAGAAAGCACATTTATTCACCTCATTGCTGATCTAAACACAAAAATGAAAGATTTGTACAGCCTCATATTTCAAAATTGAGTCTAAAATGGAAAAACAAACAAACAAAACCATTCAGAATAAACAACAATTTATTTAAGATTAAAGATCTGCCATGTATCTGAGGTAGTGGCCAACATATATTACTACAGAGGAAGGTGATCTCTGCACTCCTTGTAATAATGACAGCCAACTGTGCAAAGCTATACTAATTCCTCCATTTCGTTATCTGACTGCATTTTATTCTTTGCTATGTACAACACTTTGCATGCTCATTTAACTGCACTTCCCCAAAGGGACCTATTAACCTGCTGCTGTTCTTGATTTGGAGTGCTAAAAATAACTCTTTGAACTCTACCCATTATTGTGGATGAGTAATGTCAATAGTTTACCTTTACCACTCTTGTAGTGCAGTCAGTCATTTGATTAGAAGGAATAAAACAAGTTTTCATGAGGAATTTTGTTGATGGAAAGATTTCCTTCAAATCATATTAATGAGTTTGTCCCTCTTCATGTAAAATCTTCTTCTCTGAGTTGCCTGCTTCATCACTGTTTACCAATAACTCAGATTATGACAATTAATGGAAAATATTGAAAAATCTAATCTTGACAAGGTGCCTATTTGAATATTTGTGATGGGTTGGATCACAGAAACTCCTTTGGGAGCTGCCACCTGATGTGCCATTCATAACATCGAATACAAAATGATATATGCCTGCAAATAGGATTAATACAGTTAGTAGATCATAACCTTTACGGAGATATGTTGCATGGCATATGTAGCAAAAACACATTCTAAGCATATTTCCATAGAGCCTTTTGGGAGGAACCGTCACAATGCTTATAGTATTTTATTAGATATTCTGGTAGCTTTTCCCTATCATTGCTGAATGAAGAGGTGTTTCTGACCTAACAAGCATTCATTTCCACTGATGTGGAATGCTTTTGTAAGCCAAATTTACTTTGACAGCATCTTTCTAAAACAGAAATTTATGGCTCCTCTCTATTTTCCCTCTTAAACTCTCACAAAGATCATTTGACCAAAATAACTTGAGATATTTCAGAATCTAATTACAAATATTTTCTTAATTCTTACTTGTACAATTCATAGGGCCAGGTCATAGGATCCTCCTGACCCATGTATAGAGGGACAACTGGGCACAGCTTTCACTCCTACTATGAAGAAATTGGGGAGCAGTTACCTCCGTAACACTGTTCCCATATCCTCACTTAAGACCCCACAGAGGGTTTGAGAATCATGCAGAGGGAGAGAACAGAAGCTAAATTGGGTGAGGGAGAGAATGGGAGGTCTCACAATTGGTGGAAAAGAGGCTAGAGAAATATAGATCATCTTCCATGTGTTTGTACTAAGATTATGCAAAAAATATACATCCTGGGGGCTGTATTTCCGTTCCTCAGGATCACTGTCCATGGTGGAAATCCCATTTGAGGATGAGGTCCCTGGGCAGGGGCATTCCCAGGAAGTTGGGCTACACTGAAGCCAGGCTGGCATGGAGTTGCCATTGGGGGTACAGAACTGGTGCAAGGATATTATATTTCCTCACAGAAGGCCAAGGCATCTTTCTACTCCTACATTTGGGGCCTAGTGAGGGAAAACCACAACACTCCTCATATCCCCAGTGGAATGACTGCAGGAAACTCTGTGAGGCTGTAAAGGAAATGTCCTCCCATGAGTGTTACCGTGGCAGGGGATAATCTGGCCACTAGTTGTCAGGAGGTCAATTCACTACTAACTGCTCAGACTTATCTCAAATTAGCACTAACGGGAATTAGATACACATCAAAAGGAAAATGCACTTCCCTTGAACCTCTACGAATATTTTAAAACAGTTATATGATTCTCAAGTATTTTAAAAGTGGACAGTTGTATGTTTAAAAGCGGTACTGGGGTAAAGTGGGGCAACATAAATTATTTCAGTGTATCAGTAATTACACAGCTGACAACACATACAGAAAGTGTACATTTAGAAAACAGTGGGCAGCATCAATGGGAAATGCAACAACCAGAAAGCAATGAGAGTTCAATTCGGAAGAAAGGTGCTATATGCTCCATCTGTACTTCCAGTAGAGGAAGCCCATTTTAAGATTGTTTACCAAGAATAACTCATGCCTGCAAATTTTGAAAATATATGCTGAAGCAGGATGGTCAGACATTTGTTAGGGTGGATCTAAGGGGAAGATTTTACTGCTAATCACATACGTTGTGAGGTTCCAGGTGTTTCCAAAGTGAATCCTTTTACATCATTAATTAGATTACAGATTATGTTCTTCCACCAGGCATTTTGGTGATAGTTTTCACTTTTCCAGTAAAAAATGTTTACAGTTTGTGTAATGAGAAATTAATTTCTCATTTGCTAGTGGCTACCAGATTTTCAGATGTAACTGAAGAAACAAGATGATACAATGACATTATTTAAATAATGTACAAAAATAGGAAGCATTTTATAAAGTATATATAAGGGTACAATAGAACTATATCTGGATACTGAAATCCCATTTGCTATTGAAAAACACAGAATTCCTATTATCCTTTCTTAATTATATTAAATAACTTGTCAGCACTATCTTCCTTTACTAATTCTAGCTACAAAATGCTTGGCCATTAAAATCCTGTATGCAAGAATCATGTAATTAATTAAAGGCCTGATTCTGCCCTCAGATACAAAGTCTAGTCCTAAGAAATCAGGTCACTAAAAGAAAAGGTGAAAAGTGAAGAATATAAAACAATATTCTGTATATATTACCTCTTTCTTGCTGATGATTTCAGAGCTCTGAATTCTAAACATATTTCGGTATTATATATATTAACTTAAATCTAATGCGAAACATTTATCTTCTGAAGGTTTCATTCAGAGTTAGAACAAAAGAGTTCCCAAGAGCTCTGAGTAAGGATCAGTATATAGGTATGCTGCCCCAAGACCAGACCAAGGACCAAATTATGACTTTGACACTCAGTCTCTGCTTTCCCACTGTGCAAGTTCAACTGGAAAGGTAGGCGAGGAGCAGGCAAGGCCTTGGCTAAATCCCTTCAATATGCCAACCAATGCTGCTGAGCTGTCACAGAGAAGAAGCAGTGACTGATCATCACAATCTAGTAGGAAGGGGAGTATGGGATGGAGACTATTAGGCTTCAGCAGCTACCCCTTCCTGCACGCAGCCTTGCAATGCAGATAAACCACTTAAGGGACCAGGGGCTGCTTTATGCCTCCTTACTAAATAATCCTTGATGGTCATATGCAGATTCCTCTGTTGTGTGGGAATCCCTGGGTGGTGTAAATCCAGCAGAGGTAGCTCTATGCCACCTGCTGTCCCTATTCCCAGCTGAGGATGTAGCTAGAATGTATTGGGCTCTGGTGGTTCCTAACCAACAGAGTGGTCCCTAGGGAACCACTTCTGTTGGCATAATTTAGAACAGCACTTGGTGAGCCCCATGACTGGGGGATTTGGATCTATGTAATAATAGAATTATACAACCCTTTTGGAGAGATAATTACTCTGTCCCATTTGGTACAGGTATCAGCATCTGTCACAGGGTGGTCCCCTGAGCATATTTTCTCACTGCAAGTACAGACCACATCCATTCCAGGCCACCTCCACCACCGTGCTTTATTATAGCATTCTGTCAGACCACTGCCTGTAGTACTATTAATATGTTTACAAGTCCCAGTCAGTTCCTCCTCTTACTTCTGGGGAGAAAGGGAGTGGTATTAGCAGCAGCAGCAACCAGGTCTGCCTTCCCTTGGGTTCTTTATTCCCCCTTTCCTGCCCCATCATCTGCATTTATCAGCTCCCAGCAGCTGGGGTTGCTTCCCCTCACTAATTAGACATTCAGCTGAGGCCCTGCTTGTTAGTTGAGTCTCTATTTAGGTTCAAATTAACCCATATTGGTGGGGATTTGAGTGACAGGGTACCAAGTCAGTGCCTGGCTCAGATCCCCTCTCACAGCATCCATGTTCATGAAGATGCTACAAGCAGTTTAGTGGAGAGTAAGCTGAGCTGCACAGAGCTCTTACTATTAAAAAAAGAATTAAAAAAAAACAGTGCTAGTAGTAAATATTCTGAAACACTGTTCTATGTCTAATTTAGTCACCTGTTAATATTACAAAAGCTATTGAAGTGCTTATTGCTGCTGTGGCCCAGATTCTGGGGAGGCTACCTTTGCACCCGGCAAATTCGGGGTTGTGATGGAACCTGAAATAGGCACTGGTATAGCTTAGGCAGCCCTGGAAGGTGGCCTAAATTATGGCAGCCAGTCCCCAAAGCATGTAATGCCATTGCCAAAGCATGTATGCCCAATACATACCTCATGCCCCTCCCATTTACACTGGGACTTGCATGAGAGTCTTTGAAATAGCTCTGTCTTCATCAGTTACTGCACCACAGAAATTCTTCCCCTGCAGGATCTGAAGAACCCTTTTATACTGCTGCAGCCCCAGTGCCCTGAATAAAGGAAGAGGGGAGGTGTAAAATTCACCCCAAATGTCTAAACATCCGTTTTTTTCCTGTCTGTTTTGCTTGACTGAATTTTATTTTCTCTTATTGCATGAAAGAAGTACTGTTCATAGCATTGAAATATGCACCCAAAAACTGGCTTTCATAGTAATTAAGTAGCTTAGCTTTGCTGTGGCACAATATCATGTATATTTATGTATTGACCCACACATTGTCTGGCACCATTAATATTAACTCTTAATCAAGAAAAAATAAACTTTCAAATGTAGGGAAATCTGGAAGGCTAGAGGAAATATCTGAAATTTGGATGTAAAAAAAAAAGACAAGAAAATGAGAATGCAAAAAACCCTTGGAGAAATACATTTGCTTTAAATATCAAAAAAGGAAAAATAATTAAGCAATAAAACACAACAGGGAGTGCAATTATCACATGATAATAATTCCCTTAGGCTTTTCCAAATAGTCTTTAATCCAGGCTATAAATAGCATAATAGTAAGTGCTAAAGACTGATTTCACATTCATTTTCAGTGTTATCACTGTGCAGTTCTTAAGGGATGCAATTCTGATAATGTCCATGATGCCCTTCTGTAAAATGAGCAGGATTACAGACACAAGGACTGAACAATAGATTTTACAGAGAATGACTGAGAAAATCCATTTTTTTAACCAGTCTTGAAATAGGTTTTTAGAATTGGTCTTGCAGAAAATCATATCAATTTCTTCATACTCAAAGTGGAAGAAATGCCTTTTCTCTTAGTTAGGTTTACCAGAATAGCTAGTGGAGAGCACACTAGCTTGGGACTCAGGAGACCTCAGTTCTCTTCCTGGCTCTACCACTGGGCTGTTAAATGACCTCTGGCAAGTCACTTCACAGCTCTGTGCCTCACAATATTTATCTGCCTGCAAAATAGAGATAATGATGCTTACCAGCTTTGTAAAACAAATGGGATCTACTGTTAAAAAGTGCTAGTTATGAGATGTGTTGTTATTATTATAGGAACAATGCAAAGGGCTGCTAAGTAAGATGTGTGATATTTCAACTGATTTGGACAATGTGGTGGGGTAGGTAAAGGAGTTTGGCAACTGGATATGTTGGAGGTGCTTGTCATTAGAGAGATGTGGGGGAGAGGGTTGTTGCTAGCACAGTAGGTTCATGGTGCTTGTTTCCGGTGTATGTTTGGACTGCCAAACTCAACTTCTAGGGTGAGATCATACATACAAGTTGGGAGGAGGTGATGACAAATGGGAACCCTCATCGGTATGGTGCTCTGTGTAAGGGGGCACAGGCATGCTGAGGCAAAGTTATGTACAACTTCATTGCATTTCCCTTCTTCCTCTAGCTTAGCTTAACTCTTTGCTGAAGCACAGACCAGACTGATGTCTTTTCAGGACTCAACTTCAGGTCTATTGTACATAAGACCCTAATAAATAAGTGTTAATAGTTACCAGTCAATTTAGAAGACAGAGTGCCATATAGTTTCTTAATCAAACAAACGCATAATGCTCCCAGAACACACTGTCAACAGTAAAAAAAAATCTCTGTAAACTGTATTTGGAATATTATGGATGACTCTTAACAAAAGTTTTTAGTAATCTACTGCTGTTCTTCATGCAGATTCCCCCACGTTGTAACTCTAACATACATTCAGATATAGGGTTGCAACATAACATTCTATACTTGGATACTTTAGCACACACACAGGCATGGATTCTGACCCTAGGACATGAAAGACCAAATCTGGTAAGGCTTCTAGAAAAGGAAAATTCCCCCTTGGAACAGGAAGTGAACTCTGTCACTGCTGAGAACCAGAGCCAGGCTCATTATGCTTGTGAAGTTTTTTAGCTATATTAACTATATGTGGACATCTAAATAACTCATTCCCTTCTGATCTTTCCTCAGAGATGATTTCCCTGTCTTTATTAGTGTGGCCATAGTCTGTTGTCCATGCTACCTGGATTCTTCAGAGCTTAAGAAAGGCAGTATCAGTTCCATGGTCCTTATGGGGAAGATGGCTGCTTAGTCCTGAACCTCCTAGCTCCACACATATTAATTCATCTCTATAGTTACTTTCCTAGCAAAATGGCAATAAGTTCCTGTCATCAAAGTTTAAATTAATCCCCTGGATAAACTTTAAACTGTTGAATATGGATTCCAATTAAAAAATGAGAGGCAACAAAAGACCTAAGCCTGAATCACCCAAACTGCTGAAGGAAACTGCAAGGCCACAGCAGAACCTAGCCCAGAGTATTGCGGCACGGAAATAACTTCTCACAGACCAATTGGATTCCATCTCAAAAGATATTCCTGGCCTCTCTAAAGATGTACATGATGTCAAATCCCGAATGGCTCACTTGGAAAATGAGCTGCAAAAGATTGCCCTTGAAATCAGTGAAATTAAAGAAGAAACTGCCTTCTTAAAGCTTAGATTAGACAAACTGACATTTAAACAGATCTCGGAGGAACAACCTTCACCTACTGGGCGTTATTGAGGGTCTAAAGGAAAAAAATATTATGAGCTTTGTTCATAAGCTGCTCCCTGACATATTTAAATTGGATCCCATATCTGCCCCCATCAGGGCCAGTGCAAGGAAGTTTCACGCCCTAGGTGAAACTTCCATCTTGCACCCACTACCCAGCTAACTCCGCCTCCTCACAACAGCTGACCCAGCCCCCCACCCGGGGAGCGCCCCCCCCACAGCAGCTACTCCTCCCCCAACACGACAGCTAACCCCTCTCCACCCCGTCCCCCCATGGCAACTAACCCTGCCCAGGGAGACTCCCTCTGTCCCTCCATGGAAGCTAACTCTACCCATGGGAACTCTCCCCCATCCACCCGTGGCAACTAACCCTGCCTGGTGAGACTTCCCCCCTCCCCCCTGCCATGGCAGTTAACCCTGCCTGGGAAGACTCCCCCCCGCCACTGCAGCTAACCCTGCCTGGGTTTTCCCCCATCCAGCTCACCTCGGCTCCGCCTCCTCCACTGATCACGCTGGTGCAGCTCTAATTGTCCTCCTCACCCAGGCATGTGGCACTGATTGGAGGAGACTTAGAGCGGGGGCTGCGTGCTCAGTGGAGGAGGCAGAGTGGAGGTGAGCTGTGGCGGGGAGCTGTTCCCCTGTGCACTTCCCCCCTCCCGTTACTGTGGGCAGTCCTCCCCGCGCGCCCCCCCACCCAGCTCACCTTCACTGCATCTCCTTGCCTGAGGGGACATTTAGGCGCCCCCAATCACTAGGCGCCCTAGGCGGCCGCCTAGTTTGCCTAAATGGTTGCACCGGCCCTGGCCCCCATTAGATATTGAAAGGGCTCATTGAATGCCTGGTATTAGAAAGTGGGAGTCTGATGAGCCCAGACCCATCATCTTCAAGCTGCTGAAGTTCAATGATAAAGTAATGTTAATGAATGCTGCTAGAAAAACTGAAACCGTTTTGTAAAAAGGCCATGCAGAGACACAGAGTATTCCAACTAAAATCCCAATCTCCTCGTCCTTCCCTCTGCTTATCTCCCTTTCTTTGGGCCAAACAAAGTCAAATGTTGCAATATAAAGCATGTGGTTTCCATATGGTCTTGCTTTACATATGTCTAAGTGCATTATCAGGGACAGTCTTCATTTCCTCAAGACACCATACTGCTATGACAGGGTTCAGTAATCCTGGAGTTATCTTCCTACTTAGATTTGATGCATGCAGTGACGTGAAATAGGTAGTCCCACTTACCTTCTGAAAAGTTCCCCCTCAAACAAATTATAGGGAGCTGATTCGTGAGGAGAGTTGTGTCAGATTAATGAAGGATACTTCTCCCTATTCTAATGTTCCACTTTTATTGCAGAAGAGAAGGCCATCCCAAAACTATCTTTCACATATTGTTTCAAGTCTGGCTGCAATGTAACTGTTACCCTTCTGCCAGGTTTTGTCAGCACCAAAAAGGGCCAGGTTCCATTTTTAGGAGATTCTTTAAAGACTTAAGTAGCATCAGCTCCAGCCCCCAACCAGACACCTGGAAAACTAGATACACCACCCTCGGTGCCTCTTGCAAGCACTGAGTGTGGGGTTACAACAAAGATAACCTTGTTGTGGGGAAGAAGGAAGACAACATAATGAATTTGGAAAACCAGCAATTAACAAATTCTATGATGTAAGAGTCCCAACCCCTACACCTCCACCCCACCTTCCTTCCAAAGTGTCTTATCAGTAGTCCCAACCTCAATACTTCTTCAGCCACTGAGAGTGGCTGATGTGTTCTGGACACTTCCTTCCTCACCAGGTCCCCACTCACAGTTAGCTGTCATGCATTGAAGCAGTCCAATGAGTCTAGCAGGTCAGTGCTACCTGGATCTCTGGGTGCTCTACTACCTAGCCCAGATGGAGTGATTTTAGCTTTAATTGCTGGGTTAGATAGTCCAGACCAGAGTTTCTTGGGTAGGCTGCTCCTCTCTATGAGGTTTCTACCCAAGATGCCTAGTTCTGCCATTGCTCTGCACCATCAATTTCCTTGAAGATGCTGCTGCCACTCTGCATTGTCCATTACCTGGGAGAAGCTGCTGCTGCTACTGCTACCATTCCGCACTTTCTGTCACCTTGGAGCTGTTACCACCACTACTACTATCTTCCAGACCTCGCCCTCTCTGAACAGATAGCGACAGGCACATACCAACCCCCAAGTCCTCAGAGTATTCCCCAGAGCTTCCAGCCCCTTATCCACTGAACACTCACAGAATTATCAGGCCTGTTATTCCCAAAGGAACAGTATGCACCAGCTTGTAAGATTCACCTCAGGACCAGCAATTCACTTATCATCACAGCATTTACATATATTTGTAATGAAAACAGGAATGACCTTATTATCAAAGAATAAAGATTCAAGTGGTAGTGAATAAGACTATTGGAAACAAATGGTTACATGTAAAACAAAATCATAACACTCTTTCTAGTGACTAAACGTAACTAACAGGTGAACCTCCTCCCTAAATAAGTTTATCTCACCCAAAGTTCTCTTCAGCACTTTCAGCCAAGCATAGCTGAGGCCACATTTCATGAAGCAAAAGCGATGTCTCTTTTCTTCCTCATGGAAGGATGCCAGGGTGTTGTCTTTGCCTTCAAAATATAGTGGAGCAAACCTATCATGTTTACCTTCAGATAGGTTTTTTTATTTCATTTTGAAATTATTTTCAGTATATATCTAGATACAGAGAGAGAGAGAGAGACAGAGATGGAGAAAGAGAGAGATAGAGAGAAAGAGAGGGGAGTAGGAAGGTAGAGAGAGAGAGAGAGACACAGAGAGAGAGAGAGATAGGTAGGGAGAGAGGGAGAGAGGGAGAGACACACATAGAGGTATTTATGGAGAGAGATGGATAGAGTGAGAGAGAAATAGGTAGGGAGAGAGAGAGAGAAGTTGTCAGGTAGACAGAAAGAGAGAGAGATAGGCAGGTAGAGAGACATAGAGAGGGATAGAGGGAGAGATAGGTAGGTAAGTAGAGAGAGAGTGAGAGAGAGAGAGAAAGATATACAACTCCTTACATACTATCAGTACATACATTTCACAATGATATTGATGACCAGTGTGACACCAGCTTTTATCCGAGACCTCACATGGCATTCTTTCATGAACCAGAATGTACATACTAGAATCAGGAGATTCCTGTAGTATCTCTGCATCTCCTTTTCAGTCGACATTAAGAGGTTCTTGGGTCACATTCTCCCATTTCATGAACAGGTGACAATGTGTGCCCTTCTCTCTTAGGCTTCAGGCCACAGAACTCACATAGCTATTATTATGAGGAAACCTAGGATACTTAGGATACTTGGTTAAGAAAAAGTGATCAGCTGCAAAAAATGTGTGAGCAGCCTCTTATTTTATTTCAAGTAACAGAAAATAAACAAAACAAGGATAATGCCTAGCTCTTAAATAGATCAGTAGATCTCAAAGCATTTTACAAAGAAGGTCAGCATCACCATCTCCATTTTACAGATAGGGAAACTGAGACACAGACAGTTTATGTGATTTGCCAAAGGACAACCTGTGGCAGAGATGGGAATAAAAACCAGACTCCTGAGTCCTAGTCCAGAGCTCTCTCCAGTAAGCCACACTTCTTCTTTCAACTGTCTTCTCAAACTTTATTAAAAATTTTAAAGAAGCTTATACAAGGTTTTCTCCTTTATGGTGGTAAGCCCCTTCACCTGCCCAATTCTTACTGATGCCAATGGGAACTGAGGTAATTTAGCACCTCACAGAGCCAAATCCACATTCAGGTGATTTCCATTTGTACTTTCTTTAATGCACATATTCAGTTGATCTTCTAATTTGCAATGGAAAACAATTCAATAATAATCTGAAAAATAAATTTAAATAATCACAGGATGTTAGGGGTTGAACATAATTACCTGTCACAAACACACCCACTTCACTTCAATCAGTCTTTCACTGTTTTGCACCACCCCAAAAATTAATTTGTTGAAAACCCATCAGCCAGTCCCATTGCTGCTTGAATTAAATGATTAAGAGAGTCATTATCTCATTAGCGGACCATTTTACTAAGCTGTAGCTACATAAATTGGTAGTTTGTAATATGGGCACCAGTGGTTTTCTACAAAAATTGAGCAAAGTGATTCCAGGTCAGGCAACACACTTGCTGCCCTTCAACCTGCAAGAATGCCAGAAGACTTAATAAAATAGCTTAGCAATTCTTTTCCATTTCCACAGAAAGGGTCATTCATCATTTTCACCATAGAACAACAAATTTCCTTTTAGCTTCCTCCTGTTCCCAAAAATATGTTTAAAAAAAAGTTAGAAGAGATGGTCTCCTGGCAGGGAGATATTTTCCGTTTATCCTTAAGAGGCTTGTTGACACTAGGAAAATGACCTGTTGTTGATAATTTGTACAACCTGGCTCCTCTATAAGTGGCATTGAAACTGATTTGAATGCAAGGAAGCACTGCTCCATTTTCAGTGTCCTCTATAGCAGTGGCTCTCAACCTTTCCAAACTACTGTACCCTTTTCGGGAGTCTGATTTGTCTTGTGTGCCCTCAACTTTCATCTCAGTTAAGAGCTACTTTCTTACAAAATCAGACATAAAAATACAAAAGTGTCACAGCATAGCATTACTGAAAAATTGCTTCCTTTCTCAGTTTTACTATATAATTATAAAACAAATCAATTTGAATATAAATATTGTATTTACATTTCAGCATATAGCGTATAGGGCAGTATAAATAAGTCACTGTCTGTATTAAATTTTAGTTTGTACTGACTTTGCTAGTGCTTTTTTATGGGGCCTGTTGTAAAACTAGGCAAATATCTAGATGAGTTGATGTACCCCCGGAAGACCTCTGCATACCTGCCTCAGGGGTACACGTACCCCTGGTTGAGAATCACTGTTTTATAGCATGTGTGCTAGACTCTCTGCTGATGGAATATGCTATGTAGTATATTTTCTGTAGTGAGTGCTGAAAACAGTGTAACTCCACCAATGCTAAGTCGTAGAATCAGGACTATCATCTAGACCAACCCCCAACTAAATCATCCCAGCCAGGGCTTTGTCAAGCCTGATCTTAAAAGTCTCTAAGGAAGGAGATTCCACCACCACCCTAGGTAACCCATTCCAGTGCTTCACCACCCTCCTAATAAAAAAGTATTTTCCTAATATCCAACCTAAACCTCCCCTACTGCAACTTGAGACCATTAATCCTTGTTCTGTCATCTGGTACCATTGAGAACAGTCTAGATCCATCCTCTTTGGAATCCCCTTTCAGGTAGTTGAAAGCAGCTATCAAATCCCCCCTCATTCTTCTCCTCTGCAGATCAAACAATCCCAGTTCCCTTAACCTCTCCTCATAAGTCATGTGCTCCAGCCCCCTGATCATTTTTGTTGCCTTCTGCTGGACTCTTTCCAATTTTTCAACATCCTTCTTGTAGTGTGGGGTCCAAAACTGGACACAGTACTCCAGATGAGGCCTCACCAATGTCGAATAGAGGGGAATGATCATGTCCCTCGATCTGCTGGCAATGGCCCTATTTATACAGCCCAAAATGCTGTTAGCCTTCTTGGCAACAAGGACACACTGCTGACTGATATCCAGCTTCTCATCCACTGTAACTCCTAGGTCCTTTCCTTCAGAACTGCTGCCTAGCCATTCGGTCCCTAGTCTGTAACAGTGAATGGGATTCTTCTGTTCTAAGTGCAGGACTCTGCACTTGTCCTTATTGAACCTCATCAGATTTCTTTTGGCCCAATCCTCTAATTTGTCTAGGTCCCCCTGTATCCTATCCCTACCCTCCAGCGTATCTATCACTCCTCCTAGTTTAGTGTCATCTGCAAACTGAGAGTGCAGTCCACGCCATCCTCCGGATCATTAATGAAGATATTGAACAAAACCGGCCCCAGGACCAATCCTTGGGGCACTCCACTTGATATCAGCTGCCAACTAGACATGGAGTCATTGATCACTACACTTTGAGCCCAACGATCTAGCCAGTTTTCTATCCACCATGTGGTCCATTCATCCAGCCCATACTTTAATTTGCTGGCAAGAATACTGTGGGAGACCGTAGCAAAAGCTTTGCTAAAGTCAAAGAATAACACATCCACTGCTTTCCCCTTATCCACAGACCCAGTTATCTCCTCATAGAAGGCAATTAGGCTAGTCAGGCATGACTTGCCCTTGGTGAATCCATGCTGATTGTTCCTGATCACCTTCCTCTCCTCTAAGTGCTTCAGAATTAATTCCTTGAGGACTTGCTCCATGATTTTTCCAGGAACTGAGGTGAGGTTCAATCTATGGGAACCTATTGTTGACAGCAATTCATTTTCTTAATATATTTGTGGACAGGATGTGTATATTAACCATGGATCTCTATCCTCCTTTTTTATAAAATGATGGGGAAAATATAAAGCCTCCAATAAGAAGTAAGAAGACATATCACATAAGATCATATCCTCCAGCAGATACCAAGATGTACCAAGGTATCATAGATAGAATACTATAAAATATTATTTATTTTCTTAGGACACTTTTTAGTTTCAGAAAATATCAATATAAACTACAAATGGTGGAATGGTTATTTACATATCCACATATAATTTCGCTCATGAAGTTTTTTGGCTATATTGAGCCTGACTCTGGCACTCAGCAGTGACAGAGGTCACTTTCTGTTCCAAGGGAGTGAGTAACCTTTTCAAGAGGCCTTACCAGATTCCATCTCTCATGTCCTAGGGTCAGATTTCATGCCTGTGTTCCACCTCATTTTTATCTATGGCAACTAGGGTCATAAGAATGATACTGAGTGAATAAACATGAATTCCCTGACATCCTGATGTTGGAGTGAATAGATTCTCAGCCAGTTGTCCAAAGAAGAGCTTTAGGAGCTCAGAGACGGCACTTTTATGGTTGTTTCAGAGCTCAGACTAATACAAAGAGGAAGTATGTCAACTGCAATTTGCACATACTCCATATAACCTATTCCGAGGAGATCTGCAACTCCCTTCTCCGGAGGGAGTGGCCTTTTTATTTTTTTCTGGTGGGAGGAGCTTCTCTCTCAGGCCAATATTTCTGCTGGACTGGTCCCAGAATTTATAAGATAGTCAGTCTGCTTAAAAAAAAGAATTGCTTTTAAGTAGCATTTGACATCTTATTATTACAGTCTAATTGTTACAAACATTCTCAGTGACCTAAAGGGCATGCCGTTAAATTCTGCTGGCAAATTCGTTGTGATGTAAGATGTACAGCAGGGTTTCTCAAACAGGGGTAGCCACTTGTCTAGGTAAAGCCCCTGGCGGGCCAGGCTGGTGTGTTTACCTACCCCGTCTGCAGGTCCGGCCTATCGCAGCTCCCACTGGCCACAGATCGCTACTCTGGGCCAATGGAAGCTGCTGGAAGTGGCACAGGCCAAGGGACTTACTGGCCGCCGCTTCCAGCAGCTCCAATGGCCTGGAGCAGCCATCCGCGGCCAGCGGGAGCCACGATTGGCAGGACCTGTGGACAGGGCAGGTAAACACACAGGCCCAGCCCACTAGGGGCTTTCCCTACACAAGCAGCGACCCCTGTTTGAGAAACCCTGATGTACAGAAATATAGAGTATGAAATAACTATAGTAAAATTAAATTACTGTAGCATACATCCCAACTTTGCAAAAATAATAGGACCATGTGGCACTGTGTAATTTACAGGTAATCAAAGCTTGTTCTGCTTTCACCAATGTCATAAAAGGAGATTTTTTATTAAAGCTTCTTTTTTAATGAACTGGAATAAGTAAGTTCTGCTGCCTTATAGATTACACAAATAACTGCACAAATGCCAAAATAACAAGATGCATTTAAAAAAAATTACATTGGTTGTATAACTCCTCCTCCCTTCCCAACAAATATGGAGATAGACTGCATTTTATTATAGGTTTCATCAGTAGATTCAGATCCAGAGCTGTGATTAGGGTCTCAAAGTCTTGGGCTGAAACTGAAAGATGTACTTCAGCTGCAAATATGTAGCAATTATCATGAAATGAAGTTCATTCCACATTTTAGTAAATCACCATGGAAACCTGCATTCATTGGATTCTAATTGGAAACATTGCAGACTTTGAAAACATTTTAGGTTTAGGACTGAATAATTTCTTATTTGAGCAATCATACTATTATTTTCAGGATGTAACCATACAGCATGGTGGGGATTTTTTGACAATAATCTTTGCAAAAATATACTCCTCTAATTACACTCAGGACCTCATCTTGCAGTCTTTATTCACACTTCAGTGGGAGTTTTGCCAGAATAAGGATTGCTGGATCAGGCCATTGGCATGCTAACACACACACTCACTCACGTACCATGAGAGGAGGCAGTATTGATTGTTATCTAGCAGCTTTGACTTAAAGTTAACAATTGATTGTCTGGATATTTCCTTTTTAAAAAAAAACATATTAAATTGCCTTCAGACACAAAACATTATGCATATAGTATATTCTTTTCCTGAAAACAAGAGGAAGTTCCTTCACATTCTGTGTAATAAAAAGAACAGGAGTACTCGTGGCACCTTAGAGACTAACAAATTTATTTGAGCATAAGCTTTTGTGGGCTACAGCCCACGTCATCGGATGCATAGAATGGAACATATAGTAAGGAGATATAAATACACATACAGAGAATATGAAAAGGTGGAAGTTGTCCTAGCAACTCTGAGAGGCTAATTAATTAAAAGACAAAACTTTTGTAGTGATAATCAAGATAGCCCACTACAGATAGCTTAACAAGAGATGTGAGAATACTTAACATGGGGAAATAGATTCAATGTGTGTAATGGCTCAGCCATTCCCAGTCTCTATTCAAGCCTAAGCTGATAGTGTCTAATTTACATATTAATTCAAGTTCAGCAGTTTCTCGTTGGAGTCTGTTTTTGAAGTTTTTCTGTTGCAAAATTGCCACCTTTAGGTCTGTTACTGAGTGGCCAGAGTGGTTAAAGAGTTCTCCTACTGTTTTTTTTTATGTTATGATTCCTGATGTCAGATTTGTGTCCATTTATTCTTTTGCATAGAGACTTTCCGGTCTGGCCAATGTACATGGCAGAGTGGCATTGCTGGCACATGATGGCATATATCACATTGGTAGATGTGCAGGTGAACAAGCCCCTGATGGCGTGGCTGATGTAATTAGGTCCTATGACGATGTCACTTGAATAGATATGTGGACAGAGCTGGCATCGGGGGTTTGTTGCAAGGATAGGTTCCTGGGTTAGTGTTTTTGTTCAGTGGTGTGTGGTTGCTGGGTGAGTATTTGCTTCAGGTTGAGGGGCTATCTGTAAGCAAGGACTGGCCTGTCTTCCAAGATCTGTGAGAGTGAGGGATCATTCTTCAGGATAGGTTGTAGATCCTTGATGATGCACTGGAGAGGATTTAGTTGGGGGCTGAAGGTGACGGCTAGTGGCGTTCTGTTATTTTCTTTGTTGGACCTGTCTTGTATTAGGTGACTTCTGGATACTCTTCTGGCTCTGTCAATCTGTTTTTTCACTTCAGCGGGTGGGTACTGTAGTTTTAAGAATGCTTGATAGAGATCTTGTAGGTGCTTGTCTCTGTCAGAGGGATTGGAGCAAATGCGGTTGTATCTTAGGCCTTGGCTGTAGACAATAGATTGTGTGGTGTGTCCTGGATGGAAGCTGGAGGCATGTAGGTAAGTATAGCGGTCAGTAGGTTTCCAGTATAGGGTGATATTTATGTGACCATCGCTTATTAGCACAGTAGTGTCCAGGAAATGGACAGCTTGTGTGGATTGGTCTAGGCTGAGGTTGATGGTGGGATGGCAATTGTTGAAATCATAGTGGAATTCCTCAAGGCCTTCTTTTCCATGGGGTCCAGATGATGAAGATGTCATCAATGTAGTGTAAGTAGAGTACGGGTGTTAGAGGATGAGAGCTAAGGAAGCATTATTCTAAGTCAGCCATAAAAATGTTGGCGTACTGTGGGACCATGAGGGTACCCATAGCAGTGCCGCTGACTTGAAGGTATATATTGTCCCCAAATATGAAATAATTGTGGGTGAGGACAAAGTTGCAAAGTTCAGCCACCAGGTTTGCTGTGACATTATCGGGGAGACTGTTCCTGGTGGCCTGTAGTCCATCTTTGTGTGGAATGTTGGTGTAGAGGGCTTCTACATCAATAGTGGCCAGGATGGTGTTTTCTGGAAGATCACCGATGGATTGTAGTTTCCTCAGGAAGTCAGTGGTGTCTCAAAGATATCTGGGAGTTCTGGTAACGTAGTGTTCAGTATCATTATTCAGTGTCATGGGCCTACAACATTTTATATATTTATGAGATATGATCTATTTCAACCACAAACTATTGTGCTGCATAGTGTTCATTACATAGTGGGAAAAAAATAATTCCTTCAGAGTTACTGAGCAAAATGCAGTGGTCTGTGTTATGCAGAAGGTCAGATTAGATTAACATAGAACACAGTGGGCTCTCCAAGCCTTAAAATCAATGAACCTATATATCTATATCTATCCCTTCATTTAACCCTTTGTGTATATATAATGAGTGTGTATAAAAGTAGTACAGAACAAGATTCTGTAAGTACATAGTGCCAGATAATGTTATTTAATGCTGTGTGCGTTTATATCTATAACTCTGGATATTATACACACCTGATGCCTTTAAAAGCCCACACCGTTATACATTTTTCCAATTCTTTTCATGAATTAGCCCAAAATTTTCAGACTTAAACATCTATAGTAGGATTTTTAAAAGTATCTAAAGTGACTTAAGAACACAAGTCCCATTGCCTTTCACTGGGACTTGTGCTCCTAAATCAAGTAGAAGGAAAATCACACCGCTTAAGCCATATATAGGCACCTAAACAAGTAGCCTTATATTCAGAGGTGCAAACACTTCTGCTGACGTTAGTGGGAGCTGTGTGTGCTCAGAAAGTCAAGTCATTTTGTTAGCCCAATTCCTCTTTATACCTTATTTTCTATTGTTCATTTCACCTCCACTTTCCTAAATAATTGGCCAGATTTCAAAAAATGTTGAGCACTTGCAGATCTCACCAACATCTTATGTACATCATATGTATGACCTATGACCCAAAAGATACAAACAAAAAAGGATCCCAAAGCCTAAATTAATCAGACACATGGGAATTTTTTAGCTATAATGACAAAACTGTATCTAGCAATAGATCCTTTCAGTGGTAGACTTTTAACTAAAGATTCTTTGGTGACTACTTTCTCTTTTTTAGGCTTGTCATTTAAGTTTCCTGGATTTCATTAAGACTGTAGTGAGTAATTCTCTCCACCTTTTTAAAATTAGAGTTTATAGTTTCAGCTAAGAATTGTTCTTACTGAAAAAAACTCTGACTAGATTTGGGGTCCCAAGGCTTCCAGGTTCCCAGCTCAGGCTCAAGCTCAGGGCTTCCAGACTTCCTGCAGCAGAGCAGGGAGCATAGAAGCCCTGAGATGCCTGTTTCAACCAAGGGCTTCCAGGCTCTCAACTCCATAGCAGGGAGTCTGGAAGCCCTAAGAGCCCCAGCTTACACTAGGGTGGTCAGGGTTTCCTGGTGCTAGGGTTCCCAGGGCTTCCATGGTCCTGCCTCCATGGCAGGGAGCCTCGAAATCCTGGGGTCTCGGGTCCTGGGAAGTTCACATAGTGGTCTGCCCTGTAGTCCTGGACCCTAGAAGCCTGGGATCCCTGGCTGTGGGGCAATCCACATGGTGGGACTGGAGCTGTGGACCCTGGAATCCCAGGCTGTTACATTTTTACAAAACACTTCATGTTCTGATGAATGCATATTTCCTGACAAACACCTGTTGCATTGGAAAACTCCCAACCAGCTCTAACTCTGATTGATTTTCCAGACCAGGTTGTTCTCCAGGTTCATCTCTGAGCTGCTCCAATGGACCACATAATGGACTACATTCTGTTCTCAAGTCATTGTGTGTAATGAGAGTTACATCCTTGTAACTGAAAGTAGATTTGGGCCCAACATACGTATTAGGCAAAACCACAAAGAACATTCACTTGCTATCATGCAGTTTGTTTCCCTTTTGTTAAGACAAGAACTCATACATAACTAACGCTTGTACATTCATACTGTGGGAAGCACTACATCAATATAAGTTTATTTCAATGAATCCAGTCTTCAGGGAATGGAAAAATTCTTCTGCAGAACACTGGGAGCTGGACAAATCAATGTTTATTAAGCAAAGCAGGAAGGGAACACAAAAGCTGGAAAGTAGTGTTCATGTGAAGGCACACTATGCTTATCCTCTCTATTAACAATATAGACTTAGCAAGAAATGCTTGATAGCATCCACCAACTACATGATTACAAAAGCACACAGCACTATTAAAGGTGCACAGTCCCTTCCTAGTGTATGTAAACATATAATACCGTAATAGCCATAAAAAGTTAACAACTGCCAACATTTGCCATTTAGTTATCACACAGTTGTAACTGTAAAGAAGCAATATGGTATCTTAGGCCAGGTCTACACTACAGAGTTAAGTTAACTTAAGTTATGTTGACAATCATAAGCCACTTTAATTACATAGGTTGTGTACATCCACACAATGCTTCTTGTGTCAGCAGAGTGTGTCCACAGTTTGTACTCTTGCATCAACAGAGAGAACTTTGCATTGTGGGTAGCTATCCCAGTGTTCAACTCACCACCCTCTGCCACTGGGAGCTCTTGGTATGGATAAGGGTGCATGATGGGGGCATGCCCCCCCTGCCATGTAGCAGTTCTTTCCATCCCATCATTCAATGGGATTCTGACTTTGTTTCATGCCGTTTTTCAACAGCTCTTCTTAACTGCGCCCATCATCTCCTCCTGAAAACATGGATACTGAACCGCTGACCAGTCTGGTGGTGAGCATTATGAACACAAGGCAGCTAGTCCTTCAGTATTTCAACAGTTCCAGTGTACTCCATGCAGGAGCACATTTACAGCAGAAAGCTAGCACGGTCAGCTGGGAAGATGCCGTGTGAACCTGTCCATACCGAGCAAACAGGAAGAGTAATTTCAAAAATTCCTGGGCCTTTAAATGGCGGAGGGGTACGTGCCTGCGTACCTTCAGGGCAATGGAGTTCAAACTGCTGACCAGAACAGTCATGATGGGCATTGCGGTACACCTCCTGGATGCCAATTTGAGTGCAAGTGCGTTGTCTACACTGACATTAATCAATCTAACTTTTTCAAAAAAAAGCTCTATGCCTCTCATTAAGGTGATTTTATTTTGTTGGTGTAGCAGGAGAGTTAAATATGCGGGAGGAGCAGTGTAGTGTGTACACCTTCACTGTTTTGTTGATAAAAGCTGAATTTTGTTGACAAAACTATGTAGTGTAGACAAGGCCTTAGATACCATGAATCTCAGTCAATCAGTCAAACGGGTTCCAGATTGTGATTTTCTAGTCAGACTTCCTCCAGCTTCATGTTGAAGGGTTGTCTGCCTCCAAGAGAGAGTTTATTAGTATTCTGGCAAAGGAAGTACTAGCTGACACTATTTGTCCACAAGAAACTCACATCACACTGGATGAAGCTCATCAGTTTAAGATCACTGGTTTTGCTCTGTTAAGTCACAATCTTTATGTGAAACATGGCTGAGCCAAGTACATCTGTAGTGATATATCGGACACCATATTGAATCATCATCCTTTTGCAACATGATTGAAGTTGGTGGGTTTCAAATTGCAAATGTATATAAGCCACTGGGTGAAACACTGGGTCCACAAGTTCTCCCAAGGCTTAACATCTGGCAGTGTATGTTGGAGACTTTAATTAGTCATCATAGAGAGTGGAGTTATGTGACTGCAGACCCAGCCAGTGAACAACTGCTGAAGCGAGCAACAAATACTGATCTCGCACTGGTCCATGACTCTAAGCAGTGTGGTACCTTGCATTTAGCACATTGGACTAGGGACTACTGCCCAGACCTGTGCTGGTTCAGGTCGTTTGCTCATTGAAAGCTACTCCTTTACCATGGTTACCAGTTCTCTGCAATATTGTTTCATCCAGTGTTTACAGAGAGGAAAGTGTAGCAAAGCTTGTGACAAAATTATGTGATATACCACATCTACCATTAAAGACTTGATTAATCCATCACTTGGTCATCTGCTGTCATGGCGCCCATTGTGGATAAGTTTACTGGATGAGAGATTTATGGTAGAGGATGTGTGGCGAGCTTCACGATCCTCAGAAAAAGTGACAAATAATTATCTTGTCTTGGACCCCACGCAACACAAACATAGGTTTGATTTACCACAAGGGCAATGGAGCCTTCAGAACTGGTTTCATACCGGACATGGAATTTGTGCTGCAGTAGAATTTCAATGGTATTTTAGAGACAATCCACTATGTTAGTGTGGGCAGCCACAAACCATGACACACCTGGTTGAAGATTGTAAAATGACTCAACTTCCTGGGGGTCTTCTTGTCTTGAACATTGTTGATAAGAATGCTATGGTTTGGCTTGACCAGACTGCATACACCAGATAAATAACCATTCCCATCAGCAGGCAGGATGGTGCTGCAGGACTCTGGATTTTAAACCTTTCCTCTGTTTTGTAGAGCTTTCCACCTTTGACTTCTATATTTTTCACTTATTGCTTGCTGAGTGTATTCTTGTGTTTACTTTGTTAACTGCTGGTCTCAGAGAATCTCATTGTTGCCTAGCTATTTGTGGCATGGATTTCAGTCTCTAGTTTTACACTGGATGTTATCTCAAGTAGCTAAGCTACTTCACTTGTTCTTATTCTCTCCTATCTGACCTTGTAGCAATGCAGTTGTATGCTACCAACCATTCCAGTCAGCTAGCATAAACTTTAAAGGAATATAGGCCTTTTATAAATCTTTTGCATTAACTTTAATAGAATTTGCAGATGTTAGGAACCATACTTGCAAAACATCTCTGCTCAGAATATCAGTCTAGCTGACTATGGTATGTGCCTCTGAGTACACTCTTAGGCCCGGATCCACATAGGGACTTAGGTGCTGCAATACTCAGCAATGCAACACCTAACTTTTGGGCACCTAGATAATCATAGGAACAACACAGCAATCCATAAAGCCCAAATTAGTTGCCTAGGCTCTCTGCAATGAATGAGGCAAGATGGGCACCTTACAATGCGATTCAGAAAGCCAGCATGCTAGAAAGGGAGAAATCTAAGCTAGCCAATGGGAGGCTACAGTTGCCAGGTGTCCAGTTTTCAACCCAACACCCAATTGAAAAGGGACCCTCCCCAGCAAGGAGAAGGGGAGGGCCAAGGGCGTTCAGTTTTGTTCTATCAGAAAGTTGGCAAGGGAGCTTTAGATGAGAGGAGTGTGTCCTAAGTCCTGCCCCTATCATACAGATAGACACCCAGGTCCAGGCTTCAGGGAGACATATATCTCTGTTTGTGGTCCACAAACCAGAGGAAGATCCTCCACCTAACTCACTTGCAGGGACTGTTATGGTAGGAGTGCTCAGAGGCTGCCTAGATCCGCGTAAAACAGCCAGGATGAGTGAAGGAGGAGAACATCCCTTATAACCTTTTGCCCTGTCATTAGAGCTCTCATCTAGGATGTGGGAAACCACTGGTTCAAGTTCCCCATTTGCCTCATGAGGAGAGAGATTTGAACAGGGATCTGCCACCTCTCACTCGAGTGTTCTAACCACTGAGCTATGGGATATTCTGAGGTGGGCCTCTTCAATCTCTCCCATTGAAGTTGTTCCCCTTGATTAAATATTTGAATTAAATATTAATTGGGCAAGAAAAATAAAGAGAATGACTCAATAGCCCAATTCTACTTCTTTCATGCAAACATTTGGTAGACCTTAAACATTTTGGCTTAGTCTTACATTTAGTTGTGCTTGATAAGAGTTGATACCAGTAGACCCTAAATGTTATCACTATTCCTCAGCTTCTTTGTTTTCCTAAAATAGTCCCTTTATTTCCCTTAAAGTCCTTACTTCAGAAATGCATGTGGTGGCCTTTTCTGGTTGCTTTACAAAAAGAAAATATAGCCCAACGGTATATCTATGAACCGAATCAGTAGATGTTTTAGATTCTAATTCTCTGACATCCACTCACATGCATGAAACTCCAGAAAGTCTTAAAGTGATATTACCAAGCATTTCTTGTTAGAAATCTTATTGTTCACCTGATAGTTATGTATATAATGTATAATTAATACTATAATCATTGTGCTTACCTGAGTTTGGTAATTATTTGACTTAAGGTATGTCTACACTATAGGATTACTCCGAATTTACATATTTCAATTTTTGGCAACAGATTATATAAAGTCGAGTGCATGTGGCCACACTAAACACATTAATTCGGCTGTGTCCATCCATGTACCGAGGCTAGCTTCGATTTCAGGAGTGTTGCACTGTGGGTAGCTATCCAAGAGCTATCCCATAGTTCCTGCAGTCCCCCCCCAATGGAATTCTGGGTTAAGATCCCAGTGCCTGATGGGGCCAAAAATTTGTCACGGGTGGTTATGGATAAATGTTGTCAGTCAATCTTCCCTCTGTGAATGCAATGGCAGACAATCATGTTGCTCCCTTTTCCCTGGATTGCCTGGGAAGCCATAGCACAGCAACCATGGAGCCTGTTCAGCCTTTTTTCACTGTCACCATATGTCTACTGGATTTTGCTGACAGACGCGGTACTGCAGTGCTACACGGCAGCATCACCTTGCCTTTGCAAGTTAGCAAAGACGGTTACCAGCCATACTGTACCGCCTGCTGCTTTGCAAGTTGGCAAAGAGGGTTACCAGTCATACTGCTGTCTGCTGCTGTCATGGGTGCTCCTGGACAGCTTCGGTGAGGTCAGTCGGGGGCATCTGGATAAAAATGGGAATGACTTCCCAGGTCATTCTCTTCTTTAAGTTTTGTCTAATGGAGAGTCAGTCCTGCCTAGAATATCAGACAAACCTACTAAAGAACCAGAGAGACAAACAGCTGCTCCGGGTCAGAGCCCCAGGCATCCGGCACAAATGATGAGCTGCATGCCATTCTAGGAGGTGCCTCTACAACAACCCCATCTGTTGCTTCCCTCCTTCCCAAACCCTCCTGGGCTACCGTGGCAGATATCCCCCCATTTGTGTGATGAAGTAATAAAGAATGCATGAATTTGAAACAATACTGACTTCATTGCCTCTGCAAGCAGAGATCAAAGGGGGGAAGGGAGGGTAGCTGACTAACAGCGAAGTAGAGTGAACCATCATTCTGCACTTGCTCGGCCTATAGCTGAAAATGGGAATCTGTGATAAGCACTAGGATAGAAGCACAGGCAGGACTGAATCTCCATTTGTGTGTGGGCCTTTGGTTGACACTGGTAAAATACAAAATGTCCCAGGATAGGTATGTTGGGGGACAGTTCTAAATGGGAGCTTAATTTTTTTATTTGCAGCAAAATGTAGAGGTCTAAGTATCTGATTGTGAGCCATGGGAGCAAGGGGTAGGCTGGGGTAGGTGCGACCGCCCGGTGCTGCCGACTGGGAGAGCAGCCTGAGACAGAAGCCTCAGGCTGGCATGATATTCCAGGCAGGACTGAATCTCCAATACACAAAACTTAAAGAAGAGAATGATCTGGTGTCATTCTCATTTTTGTCCAGGTGCCCCGACCGACCTCACCAAGGCCGGCCAGGAGCACCCATGTCTGCCCAGGCGCCCTCGACCAACCTAACTGAGGCCAGCCAGGAGCACCCACGGAACGACAATGACAGATACCAGTCATACTGCACAATCTGCCATCCGCAAGGCAAGGTAAGGGGATGCTGCTGTGTAGCGCTGCAGCACCGCATCTGCCAGCAGCATCCAGTAGACATATGGTGACAGTGAAAAAAGGAGAGAAACAATTTTTTTCCCTTTGTTTTCACGGAGTGAGGGTGGTGGGGACTGACAGCATATACCCTGAACCACCCGCCACAATGTTTTTGACCCTTCAGGCACTGGGAGCTCAACCCAGAGTTCAAATGGTTTTCGGAGAGTGCGGGAACTGTGGGATAGCTACAGTCGTCAGTCGACCTTCTCTCTGTGAGTGTCCATTTGATTCTTTGGCTTTTTGATATGCTTGTCTCAGCTCCTTAAGTTTCAGGCAGCACTGTGTTGAGTCCCTGTTGTGGCCTCTGTCCATTATGGCCTTGGAGATTTTTTCAAATGTTTTGGCATTTCATCTTTTGTAATGGAGTTCAATAGAACAGATTCATCTCCCCATACAGAGATCAGATTCACTATCTCCCATACGGTCCATGCTGGAACTCTTTTTCGATTCTGGGCCCGCATGGTCACCTGTGCTGATCAGCACTCCACGCTGGGCAAACAGGAAATAAAATTCAAAAATTCATGGGACTTTTCCTGTCTACCTTGCCAATGCATCTGAGTTCAGATTGCTGTCCAGAGTGGTCATAGTGGTGCACTGTGGGATAGCTCCCGGTGGCCAATAATGTTGAATTGTGGCCACACAAACCCTAATTCGAAATGGCAATGTCAATTTCAGCGCTACTCCCCTCATCCGGGAGGATTACAGAAATTGATTTTAAGAGCCCTTTATGTCGGCAGAAATGGCTTTGTTGTGTGGACAGGTGCAGGGTTAATTCGATTTAATGCTGCTGAATTCGACATAAACTCGTAGTGTAGACCAGGCCTTAGACTAAGCAACTGCTTCGTCCAAATCCTGAAACTTTACTGAAAATGAGCATTTTACAATTTTATAGATTAAAATGATGGCATGTGGAATACATATGCTGCATCTAGATATACTGAAACCTTTTCCCGCTATGGTGGACAGAGGCCTGTAAAAAGAGGTGTTATAATTCTGATATACTTTAAAAAGCAAATGTAATTAAAAACTTCACAAAGAACAGATAAGAGAAAACATATATCAGTAGAATTATTAAGACAGTGAGGTATTGCAGTTTGAAAACCTTTATATACACATTTTATAAGATTAATTCATATACAGCACATTAAAGTTATTCAATGTCACTTTTTTTTTACAAAGAACTTTTAGGAGCTCAGATACTACAGTGGTGGATGTCAGTGTTAGAGGCTAGATAGATAGAAATCCTGGTGCTTAAATTTAAAAAAAAAAACCTCTCCAAACCGCTTGATAAAATCAGCTTGACAATTGTCTATATGGTAGTGGTGTAACAATATCTATTTAATGAATGTTCATAATGTCACAGTGTTTGCATAGTAAACTCATTGGGATAGTTACAGTGGCAGCCAAAACCACTAATATGAGAACTTGTGTTTAGGGATAATAAGTAAGTGAATGCTTTTATTTCTAGTGAGTTTTGGTGTGTTTTTTTTCTTTTCCTTTTTGTAAAAGTAAATAGTTCTAATGGCATGTGAGATGGGCAGGAGGGCTGGTAATTCAATTTAAATTCTTTGGCTCAAAATCATTATTCTTCACAGATCCAAAGGGAATGGTATCAAAGGTTGCATAATGTTGACTCCTCTACCCTTGAGACTGTGGTGATTGTCTCATCATTAGTGAAGCAACAGCTAGCCAGTCAGTTAGTGTCAATCAAAGCTTGTGAGGCATTTTACAGATTAGTCCTTATTGACATACAATGATATATGACTCAAAAGCAAGAGATGGAGCAATTTGTCATTGTAACAGCCAGGTTCCCAATTAGCCTTTTTATCTATTTTTGTGGGCTATGCCCTGCGTTTTTTATTGCTCAGTGCATTTTAATTGCATAACACAAATGCTTGAAGGAGTTGACATTAATCCAAAATCTTTGTTTTATAATCTAGTCAAGGGAAAGCACATGTGGGGAAGGAGGAGGGTAGATTTTCTTATTCTATTCCTTACCTCATCTAACCTATTTTATTTACTTCTGAATTCTTGATACACTGATGAGCTTAAGTTATAAGCAAAACCCATGAGATTCTGGCAGCATTTCAGGATTGATTTCTGCTACAAGGAAAGTAACAGAGAATTCTGTGGCAAGGTTAAACTAGTAACATGGGGCTGGATTCTGATCTCAGTTATGGTAATGTAAATCCAGTGTAACTCTGTAGATTAAAGTGGAGTAACTCTAGTTTTACACCATTGTATTTGAGATCAGGGGCTGCTCATTCCCTCCCCCACCCCTCTGAGGCCCCGGGGAGCATGAAGCTACTAAAGGAATGAGGAAGGACAAGGAGCAGAGAGGGTCATGACCTCACCTCTTCCTCATTATACTACAGCATGGTTCTCTATTCACTGGACAGAGAACACTTATACTAAAGAGAATCAATTCAGCATTGGCTGATAAGCCATGCAAAGAAGATTTGGTGCAATGTCAGGAGATGATCTTCTATAGTTAAAAAAGGATAGTAGTATTTTAATTACCCTGTGTCTTCCAGGATTATAACCAGTAGAATCGCAGACTATTTTGTTCTTCTCTTTTTAATTTATAAAATGTAGCTTTTGGGGTTTATTATAGTCTTTATTTTATCAGGCCAGTAATCCTGCTAAAATTATTCTTGAGTTGGTATTTTCATTATAAATTCCAGGTTTTAGGTTTCAGATCTCAGCTATTCAAAATCACACAGATCTGCCATTTGTAGCTCCATTAAGTGACTTTTAGAGTATTCCATATTTTAAGGCAACATAATGGCAACACGGAATAAGATGCTTTTCTCAGAATAAGAACAAAGAAAATTAAAAAAAAATAAATGTAAGCTATGGATTTCACATAATTAATCAAATATTAACACAAATCTACTAAGATATGGAAGAATAATCACCAGTAGACAAGTGAATGGTGACAGAAATTCTGTTCATAAAGACCTTGGCTCTGAAGAAAGATTCTTTCAAGTGTGGATCATGTCTTTATCAGCTTGGGTGGGTTTTTCAGAAGTTAAGAGAGTTAAGTGCCCAATCTCCTGTCAGAGTTCAGGGCAGCTGCACCTGTATCCCCCCCCTCTATGGTCCAGCAAGGACTCTTAGGCTTCTGTCTCCCCAGCCATGTTTCTCTCCAGCCTGACTAGGTTATTTCCAGGCTGCAGAGCTCCCTGTCTTTGCTATGAATTTCCCTGGCAAAACCAGACTGCCTTAGCAGGCCTTTACTTTTCTCCTGAGCAATGGTTAACAGTACAATTCCCCGCAGTTTAAATTACCACGCACCTAGTTCTAAGCAAACCCATTTATTCTTAAGGTAAAGCATTACAGGGGAAACCTGTTGAAACCATTAAAAGAACCTACACACATGCTAATAAGCTTACCAAAGACCACCCCAACTCCAACAAGGGCTCTGGCTGTTGAACAGTCCTTCAAACCACACTCTGGGGGTTTCTTGTGGTTACAAATTCATAACTCCTTTGGCTCACAAGAATAAATCCTAGGAATCTATGAGATACTCCTTTGTGCCATTTGGGCCTTTTGATCCTGGGAATAGGTAATTCATAGACAAAGGTACCCTTCCCAAAGTGAAGCTTCTAAAGATCAGATCCAGAGATGGACATTTGCATCCCCTCCACCCACATATTTCCTAGGAAACTAACAAATCATTCTTGTCCCATTGTTTAAAAGACTTGAAGCTCATAACACTTCCCAAGGTTTACATTGGTCACGCCTCCTACCCAAGTTACATATAATCCCACAACAACACATAAACATTAGCTTTGTTAATACAGTGAGCTCCTAAAATGCTTAAATGATCAATCTTAAATCAATATGATTTAACTTAATTCAATAAGGTTTGTCCTAGATATTCCAGGAACTTGCCATAGCTGTCACACTCTCAGTAAAACTCAAAGGAATTGGGACATCTATTTGTGCCTTTGAAAATCCACCCAAAGAAAATAGACTGAAATGTATTCTACATAGGGATATGCCTGGAGAACACTTGGAAGCTGAAGTGGTCGCAAAATAATGTGGCCTGCATATTGACCTTGATCCTGCAAAGTCCTTATATGTGTGCTTAACTTTTAGCACATGCATAGTCCCCAGTTTTTATTATGCCAATCATGAAAGTCTTTATTGCTTGTTAGTCAAGTTTTCCCTCCCACACCTTTGCTCCTTGTAAAAATCCACAGTCACCACATTATTTTCCTTCAAATCCGTCCTTAAAGTTCTCCTCTTTCATGATGCTCATGAAGCATCGTCAGCCACTATGCTGTTTATTGCACTAATAATGATCATCTCACTGTTACCTTGTCCTGTTTCATCTCATCATATACTTAGACTTTAATCTTTTTGGGACAGTGACTGTCTTGATTATATATGTGTGTACTGTACACAGCACAGTGAGGCCCGGATCCAAACACAGCTACTGGATACAAAGCATAATAAATAAGATTAGATGTGGAGGAAGAGTAATTTTAGGGGAACGGCTGAAACATGGCACTCTCTTCCAAACATAACTGTTATTCACATCTGGTGGGTTTGTGTAAGCGTAGGAGAAACATGGCCAGGCTAGAATCAAGTCTGTTGGAGCAAATGGTCTCTGAGCAGGGAGAAAAAGAAGGCGGAATAATCTTTTGGAGGGTGGGAGTGAAGTTGCTGAAAATAATTTTATTCCCTTTCAGCTAATGAAGTTACTTTCAACAGTGCAGATTTGTATAAAAACCATCTAGTAAGCCACTTTGCATTGATGCATTGTAAATGACTACATTAAATGTAAGTCAGCAAGGAATCAAGCTCCAGATCTACATAAATCATTAGGCATAATAGAAATAAATGCACTTACATAAAACTATATTACAGGAAAGGTATCTTCCTTGAAAAATGTGTGTGTGTGCCTTCAGTATTTATTTTTCACAAATGTCTTAGCATTCATGTAGAAGAAAGAGACCATTATTCTGTGACAATGTGCTCTTCAATTCATATTATCTTTTAATTAAATTAAAGTATGCTGTATTGCAGACACTTATTAAACTAATTGCTTGCATAAAGCAGAGATATAATAAATATAAACATTCCAGTCACTGTTTCCTTATGAATCAGAGATCATTGTTAATAGCTTGCTAGAGTAAAAATCTGGATTTGGTTTAAATTCGGTTATAATATTAGAATTAATATATATTAATATTATAATATTAATAGTATAATACACTATTATAATTTTAGACTGTATTGGCCTAACTCTCCATGCCATTACACCACCTTTATATCAGGTTAGTTCCATTGACTTCAATGGAATTTTCCCAGTGTAAAATGGCAGAACAGAGTGGAGAATCAAGCCCTAGAATGTAAGAGTTTGTCTAACATTACGAACATTTGCATCTGTGTAACTGTAATAATAGAGTTACAGTGATCCAACCACCTAATCTAACCTGGTGTAGTGTGGTGCTTACACTGGTGTGACTTCATTTGGCAAGTTACTCTCGAGGAGAAGTTTTCTGAAGGCATGAAGGACAGGAAGTTGGGCACCTATCTGCCCTTTTTGTCTTGGAAATGGCCCCTTTATTATTTCAATTGTCCCAATATACAAATGGGCATTTTATGGTTCGTGGCGTTTATGTTTATATTAGTTCTACTAAGAAATTTAGAGAAACAAACTTGTTTCTTCACATATTAGGGGTATTTTCCCCCAGCAGTTTTCATGTATTACTTGTGGCTAAGATCAAGTGTAGTCTCATACCTGGTACAAGGTTTTTAACTGCAAAACCCTGCCAAGTTATATTTTACTTAAGAGAACAATTGTTTTTTGCCTTGTGTATTACCTGAAGAATCTACAGTGTATATTAATTATAAGCCAAATTTGCCCTTTGAATGAATACATTCTGCTCCTACCAAAATGAATGAAAGTCAGATAGATTCACAAGTAGACTTTGCTGTTTCTAATTTCCCTGGCAACTGCATCAAAATTCCTTCAGTGAATTTAGGCCCAGATCCTCAAAGGTATTTATGCACCTAATTACCATTGACTTAAGTGAGAGTTAAGTACCTAGATACCTTTGAGGATCTGGACCTTAGTCTTTTCCTCTGAATTAGAGATGGGCTGGAACCAAAACCTTACACCAGAACATCCTAGACATGAACTTCACAGGTAGCCTTATTATAAAGGTTGACCCAAAACCCACCCTCAAATTTTGGGCAAGTTTGGATCTGGAATCAAATTTTGAGATTCATATACACCTATATCCTGTAAGAAGCATTATTCACTATAAACTTATACACTCATATTGGGGAAGGGTTTTTCAGCAGCTAAATACCAAGGAGCTAGGCACTTTAGGAATAATGAAGATAGGTGATTATCTATCAGTCTGTAAACTGGTATAATTTACCTTGATGTGTTTCCAGGAGGCTTAAAAATTTTGCAGAATGCCAAACCATCTTTGAAAAATATAGCAGAAAAGAATAGGCCTGCGTGTAAATTGTGGAGTAGGCTGCCAACCCAGCAAGGGATTGGTTGCCATGGCTGCTGGTTGTAAAAGCAGCTAGCTTCTTGAGCATCTGATTATTGTAATATATTAGGTAGCAATCTACATGTATGAGAAAGTAAAAATGATGTAAAACAAAATCTGCATAAGCAGTATTATGAACAACATGATGTACGGAGTCTTTTGTGTCTATCTATGTAAGATTTCAAGTATTGGTCACAGCAGACATGGGATTTTGGATTTGATGGACAAGTGAGCTAATTCAGTATGCTAAATTCTATGCTCTTACATCTGACAAATGCAGGCTGATGCTATGATATTTATCTTCACTTGTGAGGATGGATGGGATAATTCATTCATGTCTACACTGCTTAATTATTTCTTTTCCTTCTCATCATGAAATTGGAAAGAAAAGGGAGAGAGAAGGATACATCTCTATTCGAGCTTTATGTAGCCATTATTTTCACACAAATAAAGATTTGCCTATCATCAGGATATCTTTAATGATTCTTTTTGTATAGCATTGTCAAAGAGCAGAGCCAATTTTTCTTTTGGTAATTTTATGTGTCATTGAATTAGCTGCAAATAAAAATGAAAAAATAAAATAAAACACACTTACAAACTTCATAATTCATAATTCAGTTACTCCAAGCCTTTTATTTTTATTTTTCCTTGTTCTTAGAATGTAAGTACAGGTGTATGTTTCTTTGGTGCACAAGTCATTACTGATGCTTGTGTGATGTCAATTTGTTATAGTATAACAAGAATTTTCATGTTCAGCTACAATGACTTACAGAGGAAATCAGTTGTTTCCAAGGCTTAAACTGCAATTGGAAAAGTTCCAAATCATTACCTAAATTTACATTCCACTGATGTTCAGAAATGTATCTTTTATAACTAAGGGCTATGTCCTACTCGCTTTAAAGTCAATGAGAGTTTTGCCATTGAATTCAATTTGAGCAGACTCGGGTCCTAGTTTTAGGAATAAACAAAAAAGTTCTGTTCTGCCAATATTGTTGCATTTATTGTATGTTTGTGTATTGAAACAAAAGAGTGGCATGAAGTCTGGTAAAGAACTGGATCCTTTGTAGAGAATGGATGATTATGGGAATAGCAGTAATATCCTTGCAGATAAATGTATTTATATACATGTACTGCTGAGACTTATTTCTTATCCTTTAAGGTGTAATGTAGCAGCTTGTACCACAATGTAAAAACTCTGAGAAGGGAGTTTTGCAAGACAGGTGGGTAAGGCTCTTTTTTATCTTAATCATCAGTTAAAAATCCTTATGATGAGACAACCTGGCTGCTAATTATGGAAGGGAAGGATGGGAAATAGGAAGGCTTCAGAGCTTACAAGAACAAGGATACATTGAAGAACAGGGACATAATGATATTGACGTCCTTGGAGTTTTAACATTTCCCTTTTTGATACAGGTTAGGTGAAATATAAAATGTATTTGAATTTGGAAATAAAACATGCTGAAAACTCACCTGTATAATGTCCCAGCCCAGCAAAGAACTTAGGCACATGGGAGTACTCACATGCTTAAAGTTAATCATGTGCTTTGCTAGATTAGGGCCTAAGTGAGATCAAATTCCGCAGTACTAACTTGGTCCTTACTTGGGCAAAACTCCCATTATTCAGTTGAAGGATTAAATGAGGTTTGAAGGATTTAACGGATTGGTTGTTAAATGTGAAAGAATGAGGAATGTGTGAGTCTTCCTTCTTCTTGTGATAAGTTACATTACATCTTTCCTACCAAGATTTATAGATTATAAGGCCAGCAGGGATCTCTGTTATCATCTAGTGCAGGGCTTCTCAAACTGAGGTCGCCGCTTGTGTAGAGAAAGCCCCTGGTGGGCCAGGCTGGTGTGTTTACCTGCCCTGTCCGCAGGTCCAGCGAATCGCGGCTCCCACTGGCCACAGATCGCTGCTCTGGGCCAATAGGAGCTTCTGAAAGCAGGTTGGCGCGAGGGACTTAATGGTCGTCACTTCAAGCAGCTCCCATTGGCCTGGAGCAGACATCCACGGCCAGTGGGAGTGGCAATCAGCAGGACCTGCAAACGGGGCAGGTAAACACACAGGCCCAGCCCGCCAGGGGCTTTCCCTACACAAGCGGCAACCCCTGTTTGAGAAAACCTGATCTAGTGTGACCTCCTGTTTAAAAGTGCTAGCCCCAAAAGCAGAAATAGGCAAACAAAGACAAGGTGGTGTGTTGGGCAAATTTACTATGTGTTTGGCTACATGGAAAGGCAAATACATACAGCAACTTAAAAGTTTTCCCTGCAGTAGGAATTCAGTAGCCCAAAACTGCCTGCTAAAACACAGCCTAATTGGCCATTGGAACATTTTACCAACATTTGTGGTAGAGTCTCCATCACTGACAATTTTTGTCAAGATTGCATGTTTTTCTAAAAGATCTGCTCTAGGAATTATTTTGGGGAGGTTCTATGGCCTGTGTTGTATAGGAGGTCAGAATTAGAGTGACCCAAAGTAAAAATTTTCCTAAGTAAATACGGGACACTGTGTGGGGCTGGCCCAAGCTACCTGGTGTCACCATTCGCCAGAGCCCCACCGGCTGGCATCTCACATCACCACTGCCCCCCAAAATGTTCCTCCACATGCCCCTTAGGGAATGCACCCCACTTATTTGGCAAAACTGGGCATTTGTTCCATTTGCTCTTGCCAACTAATGATCAATTGGCAAGAGCAAACGGGACAAATACCCATTTTTACCAAAAAAGTCAGGATGTCTGGGACAGGCTTTAAAAAGGGGACTGTCCTGGCCAAAATGGGAAGTTTGGTCACCCTAGTCAGACTAAATGATCATAGTGGTCCCTTCTGGCTCTGGAATCTATGACATACCATGCTATACACACCTAATTTGTCTGGAGAACTCTCAGACATTATGGGAAGTGTTATTAAAATTAGATGATAGATAAGTTTTACAGTCCAGGAGCGCTTGTTGGCCAGTTCGAGGCATCTTTTCTTGAACTGGTTCTTTAAAAGCAATACTGTAGCAAATGTTGTCTGAAGACAAAAGCTATAATACATCACAACGGGCTTCCTCTGAACTCTTCTATAATCCTGTCATGAAGAAACACTTCATTCTTTTGTTCTTTGATAAATGTGCATCCCTGAAGCAATAGCCACATGAGGTCACTGTTGTTCATACATGAATTATAAATTTAAACCTTGATGGTTTGAGTTGACCGATGTCAAGATGTGAGACTGAGAAAAAGCGAAGTGCTATGCACTATGCACTGATAAAAAATATGCCTCAAGAATTAACAGGCACTAGTGATATTTATTTTAAATAAAAACTTTAAATCTGAAATATAAGAATATTATCAATTGCAAATCAATTATTTGGATAAGGTTTTAAAAATGATCTGAAAAGTTTTTTATATTGGCCAAAAAACTAATGACATTATGAAACATATTGTATTGTTACATTCACTTTGGGGCTATTACCACGTATATCTCTGAGTTATATTTTAATTGATGGGCTATGTTGACACATGAATACCAGCAGAGCCCTGAGAATTAATTATAACCTTATATTCCCTGTGATTACCTTGTGTTTTTCATAAGACAGGTTTTTTGGTTTTGTATTTAAAGTTCCATGTCTGGAGAGGTATGACATTCCACAATGCAGCATTTCCTCTCCCACTCCCCCAAATGCTGTGTTCATGGTAAGAGGGTCTGGCATCAGAGGAAAGCTTATCACGGACTGTACTAGTACATCCTATGCACTGATTTGATGACTGTGATGTGAAAGCAGCCTGACTGTAAATCTACTTATTGGACTCTTTTCCTTAGACTCTTATGAAAAAAATTCTACCTCTTCTCTATTAGGCTATATAATTTATGTGATTGGCTCCTCTCTTACACAAAAAGCTGCCTTCATGTAATATTGATAAGTGAATTGTACAAAAGTCAAGAATTTTTTCTCTTATTTATGTGCATTAGACTGAGATCTTTCATTAAAATACCAGGCAGTATATATGCAGTAATACAAAGTGCATTATGAGTGCACCTGACATTACCGAAAAAGTGCATTTACTTTCCATTATATTGTATTACTTAGTGAATAATATTTCACAGTGTTCATTGTTGTATGGTCATATAATGAAAGACCTCATTGTAATGATACACTCAAGAGGACAGAATTAACTTGGCAATTGAGAATCTCAACTCTGAATTTCTAGAATGTATATGATTTATTTATATGATTAAAATCTTCACTTCTAACACAGAATCAAATTCATTATTACATTATTTCAAGAAAAATTGTTTAAAGTAGTTGTGTTTGTCAATGCACATTTAAGCACAAAACATGATTTGCACCATTCCTAAAATAACCAGTCAGTGCATACAAAATAAATTAATTTTACAGCATATTTCATAACATTATTTATGTATATAAACCTCAGTGTTTTACAGGATTATAAAAGTCATGCATATATCCTTAACTCTATTCCAGACATAAGCATTGAAATACATTCTTACTTAGAATACAATATAATATTTTTCAGATGACAATTATTTAATCAAGTTTAGACTAATATGTGTGACAGTGGAGCACTGTGCACTAACGTCAGAAGGTAAACAAAAATAAAACATACATCACTGATACGAAATATACACAATACAATAATAAAACTTAAAGGACATAGCATAGATGCAGTATAATAAAATGGGTAAATAGTAGGTTAACAGGGGACAGCATTGTCAATTTCCATCTATAGTGTATTGGCTTAGAGAAGAATTACATAAAATGAACTATTTCCATAATTACATAACCATGAGCTATAATTCTATAGTATAACTTACTGTTCTCGCTGTGCCTCAGTGTTCTAGTACTATAAACATTATTATGTAATACAATTAACTATACTCATACAGGTAGACCACACTAATGTTTGAATGGCAGTGTAAAGAACATGCCATACTTTTCAGGTTAGTTTGTGACTGTGAGGGAAGTCAAGATGATGGATCTTGAAGGAGAAACAGTTTACTCCCTCACTGAGGTTTGGTTTCTTTCCTTCTTCCTTTCTTAAAATAAGACAAGAAAATATATGCCCTTGATCCTGCAAATACTTAAGCACGTTTGTAAGTTTGCTCACATGAATGGTCCCATAGACTTGATGGGACTACTAACCTGAGGGAAATTATGAACATCTTTAACTGCTTGCAGGTTTGGGGCAAAGACAGAAAGTATATTTTTTGCTCTTAGTGGAAGAAAACCAAAGCATTGCAGACTTAAATTATCTAACATACTCTTTCCATGTGAGTATTTTGCAGCTCTTTATAGATGTTGATGAATTAAGCTATCTTAAAACACATATGTAGGTGTTGTTGCATTCAATGCCTAAGTTTCATTTTCCAATGGAATTTAGGCACTTAGGATCCTATATTCCATGTGTGTCAATGGGATTTTGGCTCCTCAGTGCTTAAATCCCATTTGAAAATGATATTTAAGCTTCTGAATCAGCTGAGCATTGCAACACTGAGGGTAGCAATGCCTAAATACCTTTAAAAATCTGGGCCTTAAACATAGGCTTAACTTTACTCCAAAGGAAAGGGACTTTAAGGAGACCACTCATGGATGTAAGGTTAAGCTTGGTTTGAGTGCTTTGCTGGATCAGGGCCTTGATCCTCTCAACACCCTTCTGAGGTAGATACTTATTTTTTCTCCAGTTGTTACAGTGGAGGATACTGATGAACAAAGAGATTATGTGGCTTGCTCAAGGTTCCACAAGAAGTGTACAACAAAGCCAGGAATAAAACTCAAATCTACTGCTTTCAGTACTGTGCTTTAACAGCAGCATTTTGTCATACTTCAAGACAAAAAAAATACCTGTGTGGAAGAGCTCCTTAGGTCGCTGAAGGGTGTGGACTGATCCAGACTTCCTGACCCCTGACACAGACTTGTTTCCTTTGAACATTGCATTGATGCATGGTAGTCCTGTGCTGGAGGGCAATTCCAGAAGATCCATGTTAAAATGTCTCCACCAATTTGAAGGGAAGATTTAGATGATTGCCCTACCTCATATTGAGTCATTCCCTCTCTGGATATTAAGTCATTCCTGTCTCATAAAAATACTTTAAAAAAGCAAAATATTTTATCTTTGGAATGGACCAGATTGCACCCAATGACTGGTATTTTAAAAATAAAACAGTCTCCATGAGGGATAACTCCAGACTTCTCTACACTGTTTTCACAGCATACCTTGCCCTTTCAAATTATGCAAGATGAACACAATGGTATTAAATCAATATATTAGGTATATTTGCTGGATCAAACCTTAGGGCAAATATTTTCAGTTTAGTACAGCTTAATCTGTTTGTTTATGAAGTAGTGTTGCCTCTTTCTTTTGTTATTCTTGTAAGAAAATATTTCTATCTAAGTGAGAAAACAAACTGTCCCCCTCACCCCAGTCTCTTACCTTTCTTTATTGAAAGAACAATCACTTCTGGTACAAAAAGTTTATTGTAAGGTAAAGAAGAAAAAAATTTTTGAATCCCCTTATCTTGGCAGCACATTACTGCAGCCCTGAGAGTGGTTTCCATCCTCTTTACTGAGAAAATATGCCTTATTGGAGCCAGCCACTACTATTCTATGAGATCAGCAACCCAATAAAATGTTTTTGATACCTGTGGTCACTGGGCATTGCTGCCCAAATGTATCAACCAGCTAGATGTGGTGGAAATTGTGGGAGGGAAGTTCTATTAATGTCTTCAGGTAACTTTAAATCAGTGGCAATGTCTAATTACTTCTTACCTTTCTTCATGGAATCCCACCAGTGTCTCTCAATGTTGTTCAATGTGCATGAGAAACCACTTGGAGACCTGAGAAGCCAACATGATCTTTTGTATCACCTGTGTGATGACTAGATCTATACCACTGTCTGATCTAATCATAGTGCTTCAATCTCAGAGTTAATTTTATCAGTAGTAGTTTAAAATTTTCAGGAGTGGTCTATTTGAGGCACTCGTGATTCTATGTGCAGGGAGGTTAAAAATCGATGGAGTTAGAAATTCTCACTGTTATCCAGTTAGGACAAAAGCAAGATCCTTCTTTTTCACTGGGCCTAAACTCTGGATTGCTCTCCCTTTGGATCCATCACATCTGTGGTGTCACTCAGGGGAAGGCTCAGAACTTTTTAGTTCCCATTTTTGATGACTTGGGTTATGGAAAGGGAATATAGGGTGGCACGTGGGATTTTTGTTCACTGGCTCTTGGATTCTCTACAGAACATTCATTCTATGTGATGGCAATTTTCCTTTTATGGCCAGATTCAAACCCCCCATTAAACTCAGTAGAAAGATACACACTGATTTGAATGGGTGTTGAGTCCATATTTTAAGGCATTTAGCGGTCATTAGACATAGGAATTTAATAAAATAATAATAATAATAAATGTTGGCCTTTAAATTGTGCATGTTAATAAATGAATGTATTGTTGTGTGTACAATAAAGACAATTCTCTGGATTATGAAGACATATTTTCACTCCTGATCACGAAACATTCTCTTGAATAATTCATTTCAATTATCAGTACAAGTTACAACCAAATATAAAAATCTGAATGGACATACATTATGGCATCTAAATAATATGATAGTTTACTATTAAGTAAATTCTACAAACTGGCCTTTCAGTTCCATTCAAACATAAATGTTTCCCTTCATATCGTCTTATATATTTTGTTTGGATATTATCAATAGTGATAAAAACCGATTTAGGCACAAAGAAATTGCTTTTATCCAATTCGATAGTCTTACGGCATTCTTTTTCAAAACCATGGTATTCTACTTCTCCCCCACCCTCCCCGCATCTATAGAAAGAAAGCCAATTAGGTTTACTGAGAGAGTTGAAGGTACTTTAAACAAAAAGCCCCCCCACACACACACACACTTATTTCAACCTCTTCTAACAAAAGTATCATATTATGAGATGGACACTCTGCGTGACATTTTGAGAGCACATCAGTTGCCCTTCACTACATTTTGTATCATTTTAACAAGTCAGTGCTAATCTGGTTGACATCTAATTTAGACACTGCTAATGAGGCTGTAAAAATTGCGGACACTTGATTACTGACATATACTGCTCTTTTTATCCAAGAATTATATAGCTGTCTGTCTTTGTTCATTAGACAGGGAGAAACATCCCTGAGTGAAAAAGTTTCAGTATTCTTAAATAGGTTTTCAAGAGCACTGCTTTCTGTTGTAAGTTGAAAACAAATGTACTTAAACATGCAGTTTTTCAGCAAATCTTGGGGCATTATACTTTTGTATTCATACAGAAAGAAAATGTGCATGATGTAGTTGCTGTAGCATTATAATGGCTTAATAGAACCAATACTAGGCATATTCAAATAACAGAATATAAACAAATGTGTGTGCTGTCATTCTGAAACCTTTCATATGGTAGCAATTTTCAAATTAGCAAACTGAAAGTTATCTAAAAGGCAACATATTGTTGTATTCTAATGGCCCATTATGGCATAACTTATTTACTTCTGTAGTTATCTGCTCAAGCTTAAATTCAATTTCTGCAGTTTTGGACACAGACATCCCACAGGGCTTTTACAATTTGGCTGCTGTTGAGCCTAATCCTGATTCAAGAACCAGACGTTTTTCTGGATAATTCCAGTGGAGCTAACACTTCAGTGTTTGGCAATGCATCTGTCTAAAATAATGTAATTCTGTTTAGGCATTTGTACTCTGTTCATTAGCTCTAAATAGGATAGTGCAAAGAATCACATATGCTAACATCCCCTCACATACAATGCTGAAACAAGACTGTCCTGAGAATATTTAGAAAGAATAACTTTTCTCAATGGTGAGCGGTTGAGTGAAGCCAGATTGCAGCCAATTGGCCCGAAAGAAAAGCATCCAAGGTTCTATATATCAGTTCTATTGCTCTACTGACTGACAGGCATTTAAATACTCTCATTTATAACTGTTTCCCTTGACTTTTCCTTTTGCCTAGCTCTCAAACAGAGAACATGAATAAAGTCTGCTTTTCTTTCTCTATCCCTAACACATACTGCTACTGTCCTCTCAGGTTCAGCCTCTTAACTTGGCTGTCAACTCTCTAGAGTAATTACACAACTGGCCTCTTAGCCTGTCTCATAATCTCTCATTTCTCATTAAGTTCAACCTGTAGTATTGTTACAGAAACATTGTAGGAATAAAATATGGAAAATACTTTGAACATTTTGTCTATGCCTCCTGCTTCTAAAGGATTGTTCTTTTAAATGAGACAGATCCTTAGGGTATGTCTACACTGCGGGATTATTCCGATTTTACAGAAACCGGTATTTGGAAACAGATTACATAAAGTTGAGTGCACGCGGCCACACTAAGCACATTAATTCAGCGGTGTCTTCTGTGTACCGAGGCTAACGTCGATTTCCAGAGTGTTGCACTGTGGGTAGCTATCCCATAGCTATTCTATAGTTCCCGCAGTCTCTCCCGCCCATTGGAATTCTGGGTTGAGATCCCAATGCATGATGGGGTAAAAACAGTGTCGCGGGTGATTCTGGGTAAATGTTATCACTCAATCCTTCCTCCGTGAAAGCAACGGCAGACAATCATTTCACACTCTTTTTCCCTGGATTGCCCTGGCAGATACCATAGCATGGCAACCATGGAGCCTGTTTAGCCTTTTTTCACTCTCACTGTATGTGTACTGGATGCTGCTGACAGACGCGGTACTGCAGTGCTACACAGCAGCATTCATTTGCCTTTGCAAGGTAGCAGAGACGGTTATCAGCCCTATTGCACCATCTGCTGCTTTGGAAATTGGCAATGACGGTTACCAGTCCTATTGTACCATCTGCTGCTGTCATGGGTGCTCCTGGCTGGCCTCGCTGAGGTCGGCCAGGGGCGCAGAGACAAAACTTGGAATGACTCCCCAGGTCATTCCCTTCTTTACGTTTTATCTAAAAGTAGAGTCAGTCCTGCCTAGAATATGGGGCAAGCCTACTAAAGAACCAGAGAGGACAGGCGCTCCGGGTCAGAGCCCTAGACATCCCGCAGAAATGATGAGCAGCATGCCATTCTAGGGGGTGCCCCTGCAATAACCCCACCCGTTGCTTCCCTCCTTCCCCACCCCTCCTGGGCTACTATGGTAGTTATCCCCCCATTTGTGTGATGAAGGAATAAAGAATGCAGGAATAAGAAACACTGACTTTTTAGTGAGATAAAATGAGGGGGACGAAGCCTCCAGCTGCTATGATAGTCCAGGCAGGACAGAATCTCCATTAGTCATTAAAGGGTTGAGGGGAGAGGAGCACAGCCTCCAGCTGCTATGATATTCCAGGCAAGACTGAATCTCCATTAGACATTAAGGGGATGGGGAGAGGAGTGCAGCCTCCAGCTGCTATGATATTCCAGGCAGGACTGAATCTCCAGGAGACAAAGCTTAAAGAAGGGAATGACAGGAAGTCATTTTTGCCCAGGCACCCCCGGCCAACCTCACCGAGGCCAACCAGGAGCACTCTCAGGATGATGAGGACAGTTACCAAGCCTATTGCACCATCTGCCATCAGGGAGAAGAGGGGAGGGGATGCTGCTGTTCAGTGCTGCAGCACCGCGTATACCAGCAGCATCCAGTAGACATACGGTCACATTGAAAAAAGTCGAGAAATGATTTTTTTCTCTTTTCTTTCATGGGGGGGTGGGAAATTGACGACATATACTTTGAACCACCCATGACAATGTTTTTGACCCTTCAGGCATTGGGAACTCAGCCAAGAATGCAAATGTTTTTCGGAGACTGCGGGAACTGTGGGATAGTTCGAGTCCTCAGTCCCCCCTCCCTCCCTCCATGACCATCCATTTGATTCTTTGGCTTTCCGTTACGCTTGTCATGCAGCACTGTGCTGAGTCCCTGCTGTGGCCTCTGTCTATCATAGCCTTGGAGATTGTTTCAAATGCTTTGGCATTTCGTCTTTTCGAACGGAGCTCTGATA